>NW_019416580.1:258284-320189 GCF_000390285.2 Anoplophora glabripennis | reverse complement strand
TATTCCTGATTTAAACCATCTGCAGGCTCGACTTATAGACAAGATTCGTGAAATTAACAATACCCCGAGCATCTTAGAAAATGTCTTTAATTCTTTGAGGAACAGGTGTGAAAAGTGCTTGGAACAAGGAGGGGGACACTTTCAGCAGCTGCTTTAATTTATTGTTATAACAAGGAGGGGGACACTTTCCGCAGCTCCTTTAATTGTTTGTTATTGTTATCACGATTATTCTTTAAAATAAAGTTATATAGTCATTAACGTTATTGAAACTGACAGCTGCTATACAGCTCGTTGAGAAATGAGGTTAAGTTGGTCGCTATAAGCTACTCCCTACGTCCAATGTGTCAGAGCCAACTTCGACCACGTTTTTATTTGAACGCTCGTTACATCATTAGAACATTTAATAATATTTATTTAACATTTAATGTTCCCTGAATTTAAATCATAGTACTATGGATATTTCAATTTCTCGCTAAAAAGTACCAATTGAATTGTATTAATATTTACGTCAAGCCAATTTACTCAGAAGTGGCTTGATGGAATTGATAACTTTGTGTTGGAAAGAAGCATTGCCAATGACTTACAAAAATGTATGGGTTATTCCTGTATATCAGCATGCTTGCAAAACTTGTTCATTATGGCACTTCTCTGGAAAGGGAACTTTTTATCCGGAAGAAAATTTAATTATTAGTATTCTAATATTTTAGATGTTGTGGGTGGTGTTCCTCATGGATCTGTACTGGGTCCACCACTCTTTTTAATTTCCTCATCCGATCTAATTAGTTTGCTACAGTGCAAATGTTCTCAATATGCAGATGATACTAAACTTTATCCACTTCGTCAAGATGCACAGCTTTAGTTTTAAGCTTTATTCAAGAATTGTGTGGTGATTGGTTGATACGTATGAACCCTTTTCATGTATATTTGCTACTTTCTTGTGTGTGTTTATCATAATTTTAACTATTGTATAATACTGTATTTTATAATTATTGTTTATTTCTCATTGGATTTATATGTTCTTTATAATTCGTGTATAGACTTCATATACCTGTACTCTGTTATTTTGTAATAATAATATTGAAAAGACAAGTCTAAATTGTCAACTATTTAAAATTTTCACGGAAGACCGCAAACCGAATTAATTTAGGGCAAAATTGAAATTTGTGAAAAAGGTTTATGTCTGACAGAATCATAAAATTGCTATTTGCTTTTACAGTTGCTGGAGAAATGTGTAAGTAAACTCCCATAAACTAAACGTCATCTGACTTGAAATTCGAATATTTTATATATTTCTCTTTTTGTACGACACGATCGAAAATTAAAAAATAACGAAGGATGTGTTAAATATTTTAAGCAAATCTTTTAAAACGTATTGTAAAAATGGGAAACAACCCTAGTATTGGTGGCCCGTTTGGATAAAGATGCCACCTATTTACCATCACTGTCCCAGGCCACAGATAACCTCAATTCAGGTGCACAACAAAGCTTGAATTTGTTTCTCAGGTGTGAGTGACAGTGACCCGTTTTCCGACACGATAGCACCGCACATTATTGTCGACTGTCGACCTTTAGAGGACCTTTGACTTTGCCTGTTGGCATTTTTACCGAGCCGCGCGTACTCCTCAGTCTCGACCTACTCCTATGGTGCTGCCTACCTACCCGTATTGCATATTTACAATTGGGTTCCTGGTATTGCTGTTTACGACCTCCGTTAAAATTTCAGTTAATGAGAGTTTGTCATCATTTAGTATTTACTACGGATATCAAATCAAGTCGGGTTTTTTGAACGACCAGGATTTAACAGTGGGTATATTCTCGATTCAAGTTCGTTCTTCAATTATTCAATTTTATGAATAATAAGAATGTCAGTAATACTTTGTAAAAAAGAGGAGATATTAAATGCGGAACAAAAGGAATGAGTTTAATGAAAAATGCAAATTCAGGTCGAGATTTTGTTTTTTTCGATAGAACTTGATTTCCTGGGTATATACCGTTACGAAATTATGAAGTGAATAATTTTTAAATTAATACATGGCTTCATTCGCTTATAATTTTAGGAACAGTTTTTAGAATTATTTAAATTAACTTTTTGCACGCTCAGGTAATTTGACACCTTTACTGAATTTGTTGAGACATTTGGTCAGGAACATTTACTAATACAATGTTTCTGATGTTCCATATATGAGTCATGTAACTCCTTAATTAAGTAGATTGTCTGAACCATAGGTCTGAACCAAAAATTTCTGGTGGAATATCTTTAAGAAATTATTAATGTTGAAACTCCCTCGCATCTACGCAGTTGTTTAAACAACTCTCATATATTCGTAATGTTAATATTAGAACACATTGTTATTGTATAAATCAACATGCCACATGTAAATACGACGGAATGCTTTCATATATTGCTCCTACTATTTTAAATAATATTTTAGATGAGCTATATTTACCATATATTCAATTTATTAAACATATTAAAAAATATATTTGAAGTTAATGTATAATTATAGTCAATGTGCTCAATTAATTATTTATAATATTTTCTTTCTTTGTACTTACTTTTAGTGAAAAATGTATAACAGATACAGTCCGTATTGAGAAAGAAAAAGAAAAAAAAAGAAACGAAAAAGCACTCCTTCGTAACTGCAAAACACTATTTATTTATTTTATTTAAATCGCATCAATAATGTCTTGATTTCTGTCCACAACAGATTGAGTGATGTTATTACTTGTGTTACGAGTAGTACAGTGGCAATTTCTCGGCAAGAAATTATTTGAGTCAGATATTCAATAGCATTATAAAAGTCATACCGTATTAAATTTTCTCTACCCTCTTACCAAAACTGGTAGTTTAACGTAATATACGAGTATATTAAATTCAAAAAGGGCAAACGAAAACTAATTGTTACAACACGACTTATGTAACGGAACTCAAAATATTGGCCCTCAGCTTTTCTAATCACTTCGTACAATTTTCAACTGTAGTATCTTTAGCACAGTTTTGCAATTTGAACTTGTATCAATATAAGAAGATTTAGCACTAGAAATAACAGACAAATGCATGTAATGGATGGGGTGGGAAGGACTAATAATATCGTAAACTAGCAAAAAACTTCTGAGTACATAAAATGTTTCGAAAATACGGTAGCAAACTGAAACAAGAGACAGGAAATTTATTTGAAGCAACATTTATCGGAAAACATTTAGCGATAAAGTTACAGGGTGACAAAGCTGCGCTCCCAAAAATACATTTTTTTTAATAACTCCAAAATGGCTGATTATAATATAAATAAAACCTGGCACATGTATAGCTTTAGATTAATGAATGTATTAAGTTTATACAGAAATAGCTTTATAAAGGTCATTTTGTCTATAAATTTGAATGAATTTGCAAGCAGTCCATATCACATTTGACTTTCAGAAGCTGTTATAACTGAACTGTATAACAACGTATATTTCAAATTTTCTTGAAAATGGTGCAGTTTATCGATGTTGAACAAAGGAATTTTTTTGGATAGCGTTATAATTATATCTGCCACTGTGAAAGAGGAAATGAAAATGAATGAGAATGCATTTGATAATTTAAAAACCTGATAAGTTTTATTTAAATTTTGGAGTTATTTAAAAATATAGGTTTTTAGTAGTGCACTTCAATCACCTTGTAACTTTTTTAATAAGTGTTTTCAGTACTAAGCTCATATAAATTTTTGTTTTAAATTATATTTCCCATCTCCTGTTTCAGTTTGGCCTCTTTTTTCGTATTTGAACCCACTGAAAATGCTTTTATCACGGCTTTTTTGTAGGTCCTAAGGGAATCACCAAAATTTAAACAGTAGAATTCTTACTTTATATACCAGTATGCTTATAAACAGATTACAGGTACACGTCATTCAGTTGACAAAACGGGCTTAATAATGGATCTTTCCATAAAGAATAATTGGACGCCGACAATTTTCTAAAATGTATAGTAAAACAAAAAGCATTTTTAATTAAATATACTCCACATGAATTACTTTAAATTGGTTAAGGTTCTGTACGTATCTAGGGCTCCAAATTTAAATTTGCCCCAGCACCTATGACAGTAGATGGTGCCGCTATTACTGAATTGGTTTGTAAACAATGTATTGTAAAATTGCATTGAAATAGCATTTCTAATTTTCAAATTAAAAACTTATTAAATTATTTTTAATGTCCAAATAAATAATAAATAAATCTTTTTTCGTAAAACATAATTCGATAATATAACACTGAGAATACTACTGTGATAAATAAATTACACTGATTGACCATTGATAGTCTTTAGTTAACAAAACAGTCAAATGGTTGTCATTAAATTTAATAAATTATAAAATGTACTAATACATAATATCATCAATTAGATTTTTTCCATTACTTCTTTTCAAACCGTCACTTTTGTAAAAGTTGGATCCCATCCCTTTTCAATGTGTGTATTCTAAATAAGGCCTTAAAGTTACTTCTATTTTGGTGCAACTGTGTATGGTTTGAAACAGTGGCGGCGCGTGAACATTAATTGAATGTGTTCTGCTTAGGGTTGTTACGTTTGTTGAATTGAATTCCGGGATATTAAGTGCCCGGAGTTTCTAAATGGCGGCGCAGGCGAAAAATTTTAAAATTTTCAAGGTCACGCGCTTTCCTGGCACTTCTGAATTTAAAGGAACAATGCATTTATAAAAAAACACAGATTTTCACAAGAATGATTTTTGAAATTGATACCTTTTTGAAATATCTATTCACGAATTACCTACTGACGGTATAAATAAATTGGAATAAACTAAATATATTTTATTAAATTGAATTGAATTGAACAATATTGAATATTGTTTATAAACAAAAAAATCGTTCGTGAAATTTACCAACGATTCAACGAATTTTAATTTTCCTCGCCGTGTTATGATTTTTCCTTTAACTTTTTTTATATATATGTACATTATATTATATTCCGGGAGTTATACGTGCAAATCCGAAATCCGGGACCATACAGCTAATTCCCGGTACAATCACAGAAAATCCCGGTCATACCAATGTGGCTAGATGTTCTTTTAAAATTTATGAGTCCACGAAACACATCAGGGTTGTCCGAATTTTCTGTCACGTCGTGTCCCCGAAGTGCCAATTCGAAAGCTCCGCAAAATTTTATGCAATCTATGAGTTTAGATAATACATAACGATTTTTCGTTACCTGTTCATTGTGTTTCCGTATATTATCCCAATATGCAGAATCTAACTGACTTCTTATGTTTATTTTACATAAAGACTTAATGACTTAAATCTTTCACACTGTATATTGTCCATGCTTTATCCCCACCGAAAAGTAAGCACGGAAAACAAAACAGTGTATTTTTTAAATCATACCTAATTCTTTTATTTTTAGTTTATCCTCATAAGGCAGAGAACCAAATAAAGTTTTTTTTAAACGAAACGCTATTCATTTTAATAACTATAATATCCGTAGACGCCTAAACGAAAATATACACACGTGCCGCTCGCAGAAACCACCACATACCACGTAAGAAATATTACTGCATTTACTGCAGCAGTGGCTGGCGCTGTTGCAGCCACAAAAGCCTCTATCTTCGTGTATTGGGTCACGTGCATGATTAGCCAATAAAAACAAAGGACGCATCAAATTGTTCGCTGTGCACACATTTTGTATATGAGGTTGCATATATTAAGGAGCGTAGCTCGCGTCACAATAAATAATAATATAAGCTCCTAGATTTATTTTAGTGCGTGTAAATTTGGATTCTTTAAATATTTTGTTGATATTTAATATGATTAAATACATAAAATTTTATGTGTTCTGCAGCTCCGCAGCTCTTATGGTAAAACCGCCACTGGTTTGAAAGATGTTGCAATTATAGAGCGGTTATAAATTTAAAACAATTTTGCCCTCCCATTTCTTTCCCCTAATTTGCATCAAGCTTAATAATTGCATTTTTAAGGGCATGCAGAAATGTTATTAAAATTAGTAAAAGCATCCAATTAAATTTGATTGGGTTATTTATACTTTTCCTTTGTACCCTGATTACAAATGTCAAGAAATCTCCTTTCCTGGACGCCAATGTTTATGAAAATTAATTAAATATTAAACTAGCACACATACAATCAGTAGAATAAGATATGTGAATAAATTTGCTACTGATATTTAAATAAACTACTAGTAAAAAAATGAACTCATTTGGGTGCAGATAAAGCAGAGCTAATGGATTTGCGCGCCTACGTAGATAAAAAACATTATGTTCATTCCTAAGAAGACAAGAACTGCTAACCTGATGAATAAGATATTATAAAGGTTTATGACATAAAGTAGAGTTATCATTTGTTTAATACTCCAATACTTTATCTTTGAGGAAATAAACTTATGATGAGATAATAGAAACAGTACATTTTTCTGTAAACGTTTGATCAATTGCGCAAAAGTGTTGAAATGAGGTATTTGTCTACCGAGGAAACATTTTAGCATGTCACCTTGGTGATGCTAAATAATTACACCTACATTCTTCATAATTATACCAAACGCATGTCGGTCATTTATTTAAACTGCACTGATACGGTATTCTGAATCAATGTTTGCAAATCTCTCATTCAGGAGATTTTTTCTCAGTTCGCGACAGTAGTCTTCCCCAACCAATTCACCATCACATTGCCAGCTCATCCGTTATCGAGACAAGTTCAAAGTATAAATTATGTTAAGTATAGTAAATTAATAACCAAGGGTTAGTATTTTGAATCCCCATTAAAATTCTGTTAATAAATGAATTCTGTAATAGCTGTTTTAGGTACATTGCGAATTTATTCAAGAATTAATTCATGAAGTCGCTTTGATTTGTTGATAGAACTGATTTATGTGTCGAAGAAATTCGTTCAGGTTTTCCCCAAACCCTTTATGAATAAATTCGTAAATTAATTCAAGAAGAATTTCGTGAATTTATTTATGAATAACTTGTCAATGCAAAATAGCTACAAGTAAATAATATACTATACAGGGTGTTAGTAAATAAGTGCGACAAATTTCAGGAGGGATTCTACATGAGAAAATAATGGCAGTTTGCGTATAAACGTATGCCCGCAAATGATTTATTTTCCGAGATACGGGGTGTCAAAGTTTTTCTTAAAAACTGACAATTTAATTTATTGCTCTGAAACCAGTCGAGATGTGCAAATGAAATTTGGTGGGTTTTAAGAGGTAGTTATTGCGCATTTTTTGACACGCAATTAAGAATTTTATGTTCATCATTGGCGCGCGTACGGGTAATAATCTCAATTTTTTTAAATAAAAAAATGGTACGCCACTGAGATATTACAAATTAAAAATCATTTTTGAATTCCTCATTCATTTTGTGACAAAAAATCTCTCTTGCCTTTTCTTCGTATGGGCGCCGTTTTGATGCAAAAGAAATAAAACATTTTAACGCGTATTTTTTATTTCTTTAATACATTATCAGGAACTATCTAATACAATAACATTAAACCAGAACAATAATTGAAAATAACACTAATAAAATTTTGAAAAGGTGCAAAGCTACAACAAATGTTCAAAATGACCTCCCTCAGACGTGAAACAAGATTCAACTCTTCGCCTCATCGATTGTCGTATTCGCGCAAATATTCCTGGTATATTTCTTATTGTCGCACAGCCGACTATAATTCGATTCCTCAGGTCATCAACATTTTCAACGGGAGTGGAATAAACTAATGACTTAAGAAAACTCCAAATGCAAAAATCAAGAGGATTTAAATCCGGCGATCGAGCAGGCCAATGTTCCGTACCTCCCCTACCTATCCAACGATTTGGATATACTGTGTCTAAGTGATTACGTACATTAATGCTAAAATGGGCTGGTGCACTATCATGCATGTACCATAGGTGTTGTCTCAGCTGTAGAGGAATTTCTTCAAGAAGAACAGGTAACTCTTCCTGTAGGAAATTAAGATAAGATTCGCCTGTTAGTCGTTGTGGGAGAAAATATGGACCGATTAAATGATCATCAATTACCCCAAGTCATACATTTATGGAAAACTGATGATGAAAATGAGCTTCAAAGATTCCATGGGGGTTTTCCTCAGCCCATAAGTGATTGTTACGGAAATTTCGTATACACTGTCGTCCAAAAGTAGCCTCGTCAGTAAACAAAACGGCATTTAAAATTAGGAATTTGAGCGATTTAATGATTAATCCATTGGCAAAAAAATAGGCGCGGAAAAAAGTCTCTAGGTAGTAGAACTTGCACACGTTCAATATGAAACGGATACAATTGCTGTTCTTTAAGAATTTTAAATACAGTGAAGTTGCTTACATTCAATATGTTGGCAATGTTTCGAGTACTTGTTTCAGGTGACTCCGCAATTAACTCGAGAACTGCTTCTTCTAGTTGCACAGTTCGTACTTCTCGAGGGCGTCCACAGTCAACCGTTTGTTTCTTAAATGAACCATTTTCGCGCAAACGTTGATGGAGACGAGCAAATATTGTGTGATGAGGTACCCTACGTCCTGGATACAACTCAGCATACAATCGTCGAGCTTTCCGATACTTATTAACACTAATGTTATAGCAAATTAAAAGCTTAATAAATTAATAATGACGAAACGCTAATTTGACATTTCTTAAAAATATTCGTATTTAACAGACAAATGTTGACAGTAGCCTACTTGGTAATGTATTAAAGAAATAAAAAATACGCGTTAAGTTGTTTTATTTTTTTGCATCAAAACGGCGCCCCACACGAAGAAAAGGCAAGAGAGATTTTTTGTCACAAATTGAACGAGGAATCCAAAAGTGATTTTTAATTTGTAATATCTCAGTTGCGTATCATTTTTTTTATCATCTTTAAAAAATTGAGATTATTACCCGTACGCGCGCCAATGATGAACATAAAATTCTTAATTGCGTGTCAAAAAATGCGCAATAACTACTTCTTAAAACCCACCAAATTTAATTTGCACATCTCGACCGGTTTCAAAGTAATAAATTAAATCGTCAGTTTTTAAGAAAAACTTTGACACCCCGTATCTCGGAAAACTAATCATTTGCGGACATACGTTTATAAGCCTGTCATTATTATATGTTTATAAACTGTCATTATTTTCTCATGTAGAATCACCCCCTGAAATTTGTCACACTTATTTACTTATTTACTAACACCCAGTATATTGAAAATATTTTCCGTTTTTAAGTTGAAGTGCACCACGATGTATTGGTCCAGTAAGTTATTGTTTAGTAAAAGTTAAAGCAGGTTTGCATTTACTACATGTTATGAGAAATCCACAAGTTTTGTTCAATAAAACATTTTTATGAATTCGAAATTCCTTTTTCATCATTGACTTTCTTTCATAGTATTTATTTCAAGAAATGTTATTAAATTATAATTGAACAATAACGGTCTTCGATATAAACTAACAAAAATAATTAAAAAGTTACCCAAACCTTAACTTTAAATATTATTATATGCTCATAGTAAAGTAAAACGTCGCTCACTGGATAATTGAATTAAATAGAGGTGTGTATACCTACCTACTTTAATTAACAATCTGTATTAATAAATGTTAATATTATATTAATTAAAGTGGACCTATTTTGTTTTTGAGTATTTTGTATATTCATGAACTATTTGAAAGTAGTAATTCTTATCAAAATATGTTTTGTTTTTGTAATGGATATTACTACTATTACCACTATTACTACTATTACTACTATTACTACAGTTACTACTATTACTACTATACCGAAATTTGTTCATGTATGAAATATGATGATTAAAATTAAAATTGTGCTGCAAATAAATAATTTTAGACAATACAACTTATATAGTATCCGCTAGAATATTACCGTCTTATAAATGATAACTCATTTAATTGGAAGTCAATTCCTTCAATGATTTTCTACTTGAAATATTGCGCCCTTAGAATTTAATAATTTTATTAATTAATAATAGGTACATTAGTTTTATAATAGTATTAATTTTGGCCGAAAACACTTTCAGTTTTTTATGAATTGTTCCTGGAACAATAAAATAAATTGCACGATTTTATTTGCTAATTTCATGATGATTTTTGATCTTCTTTCTTCTTTTTAAATTTTTCCTGCTTTTCAGAATCTTTAATTTGATGGAAATGTTGAACTACTAATAGTACTATACATCCAGAATATTTTTTTTTTTGATAAGTTCTGAATCACTCTGTATATTAAGAAAGGGCACGTGACATGTTCTTTAACTCATTGTATAATTTGCTTGCATTACAGCTTGTGGTAATAGCAATAGTTCATGTACTTATAATAACTGCTGATACAGTAATCGAAGTTTATTTAAATTAAATAAATTAGGGACACGATATCAAATAGTCACTGATGTTATGAAAAAATTATAACGTAAAGGATACCTTCAATAAATCATTTAAATGTCAGGCACGTTCTGAGCCTCTAAACACCAGTCAATAAAATATTCTTCTCATGCAGAAAAAGCCAGTGAGTCCGTGTGTCTCAAACAAGGGTAATTATTGTTAAATATTTTCGCTTTCTAATGTCGTACAAAACAGTGCAAATTTAGGTTAGTAAGAATCCAAACATCTGCGGAACACGGCTCTGCTAGGCTTGTTTATGAGCGGCTTCTACAAAATCATCAAACTCGTTTTCATTAGTGTCAAGGACATCCTTAAGGGGACACTTTTTTATTATACTAATATTTTGACTGACAAATTTGTCGCCTCCTAAGTTATTTATGATAGTCCTGGATTGTGAACTTCTGTGTAATGAAATACAATGTTAGTGCCACGTGTATCAGTCTAAACCATTTGCCGAATTTTGTAAGTTAGTTGAATGAAATATCTGATGATGAATTTTATTCAATCACATAGTGACGTATACAGGCCTCATAGTTTTCCCACGGAGATTTCGTAGATTTAATAAGATGTGGTGATAATTTATTTACAGATTTGTAATATTTACCTGTAACTATTAATAAATTAATAAACTATATGTTACGTACGTATTTTTTTAGTTATTTACAAACAAATTTCATTTCATATTATTATGTATGTATCAAAAAGTTATACAACAGGGTATAACTGAAATTCTTTTCCAAATGGCAAATTAATAACAATATGTATATTTAAAATATAAAATACAATCAATGCAACACAATGAGTATAATGCATTCAGGAAAGGACAAAGTCTAACAGAACTGCTATTCAAATTTAACCCTCTATAAGGGCCACCCAAGGTGAGTTAAAGAAAATATTCAATACAGACATACAAATAAAAAGTGTGGCCAATTTGTGGCAGCTATTTACCAACTTTTTGCTTAATTAAATTAAGACTTTTCAAACTACTCTTAAACTTACTAAGATTAAGAACTTTTAATACTTCTGGTAACCCTTTGTACAGTTTAATGGTATTATAAATAAAATATTTTTGAAGAGACAGATATATGAGGAATACTAAAATTAATTTATATCAATAAAATTATAGATATAATTTATATTATATACACGATCCTGGTAAAAACTGAGTTTTTAATTTGAATGTAAAGGACGATAACTGTAGTCAACTTTCCGTGATTTAAAATTAAAGAAATAATGATTAGTATATAACAATTTTAAAGAATTTTGACTTTTCTAGACAATTATATCGATATGAAATTTAAACTATATGTCAACTATTAAAACAACTATAACACAAGATTCCTCACAGTAAATTGACTATTAAAAAATTCAAACATAATATGACTCTGATATTTAGTTTACGGGGGTCATCAGATATGCTATGTACAGGGAAGTACTTATTTTTAATTTGTCGATAATGCAACAATATATAGGGTGTTTGATTTAAAACAACGAAGTTTACAGCTGCTTCTGGTATAATCGGAAGTATTACGTTGACGACATTATTTTCAATGAAGAGAGTATATTATCTGATAACCCCGGTAAACAAAATTTCAGAATCATATTATCTTTGGATTCTCTGAAAGGTTTAACATGCCACTTACCGTGAAGAACTCTGTATAACAACTTTATTCCATTGATAGAGACATCTAATTTACATTATGCTTTATAAATAGTATTTTTGATTGAAAAAATTATAAGAGTAGATTTAGGAAAATTCATATTGAGGTTATGTACAAAGGCTAATCTATTAACGTCATCCAGTACTGTATTAATAACAATACAATCGATTGATTTCATTTGAAAGAAAGATACATCTGCATAAGCACCTCATTATATTTAGGTATTCAAGGATGATAAGAGATTTGTAAATAATAAAGAGAAGAGGACCTAAAATTAAACCTTGAGGTATTCCTGAAAATAACTTGAGATTAGATGTAACAACATTACAAACTATAGTCTGACTGTTATGAGTAAATTAAGATAGCAATAAAGTTTCTGCAGTACCCTTAAAGCCTATATGTAGGTATTTGTAGGTATTTTATTTTGGTACAAAATATTTTGTGGTTGACAGATGCTTTAAAACAGTTAAGTAGTAGCAAAACACTAATAAATCTATGATAACGATTTATTTTATCATCATTAAATTAACCAAAGCAGTAGGTGTCTCATGTCGTTTTCTAAAAATAAATTGTTATTGAGAAAGTATTGAGTATAATTGTGTCCCAAAATGATGGAACAAAATTCATATTTTTTCCTGTTGAAATTAAAAAAAACGCTGATATGGCTCTATATTTTATAGTATAAATAGATAACCCTTCTAAAGACGAATTCAGCGATTCTACTTTTTTGTCATAGTTGTCAAAAATGGTGGAATTAAATGAAAACAATAATTTAGTACTACTTTTAATTTTATTACATCAAATGTTCAAAGTGGCCACCAATAACCATTGCACAATGCTCAATTCGTTGTTCATCAATTACATTTTAAATAACATTTGGTGTTATATTTCGAACTTCTTCTCTGATACGATTTTTCAATCCATTGATATGTCTGGTCTGGAAAAAATCTAGTAGGGTTAAGTCAGGAAATCGTGGTGGCCATTCAAGCGGTCCTCTTCTGCCTATCCATCGACTTGGGAAAACTTCATTAAGGTAATTTCTTACAACGAGGCGAAAATGTGGAGGGGCACCATCTTGTTGGAACTGGACATCACCAGCAGGCACATTGTGCTCATTAGGATTAGGACAAATTAATTCCAGGGCCGGAATCAGCTGAAAACACAAAAAATCCAAATAGTCGCCTGCCAAATGGCCCTCAAAGAAATAAGGTCCCACACTGAAAGAAATGCGTTTTATTCTTTCTTAGAATTCTATATGCCATTATAAGACCATTGTATACTATATGTGACAATTAAACAGGTGAATATTGGATATAAAACGCGTATTGCTAGCATAGTTGTATAGTGACTATAAACCTTACTCTTTATTAAATTATTGTATAACTAGTATACAACGTTTTTTATACCCTTTACGAGATAATAGCAATAACTGTTAATAAAGTGTTCCATATCGTTATTAGAACATCTAGTACTGGTTATAATAATAAATGTATTAAACTGTTGTATACTCTGTATGAGTTAAAAATATGTGACAATAAGTTTTCAGAAATTTTATTGGATAACTGTAATTGCAAGCTAAGGTTCTAATGTAAACATACATAAAACATACTTTTAAGCATTAAAAATGATGACAAATCGCTCCCAAAACTGTCCAGTTTATTTTCTTAGCAACGATGCACCCGTATTTTCTTGTATTACATGAGAATTTGCACTATAACTCTTCCACTTTAAGAATGAAGCATTCCCTGAAAGTTTGAGCTTCTTTCCATCTAAATGCTCTTCTTTGTCAACGTTAATCTTCTGTTCCTCCATCTTATGTAAAACTTAACATCAGCGGTTTCTAATAGGACCTACAAAATAATAATTTTTAAGATTTAGACAAGATTTACATTTGAAAAAACAAAACAATTACAAGCCTTAAAACAGTTAGATACATAATAATTTTCCATTTCACACAACGCGATATGATCATGTATCCCACAAAACATGTGCACATACTGTCCATTTTCAGCAAACTATAGACGTGTAATAGTCGTAAGTCGATGCACAGCGGACTGTCGGAAATTTTACGATCATAACCGATTTATGCACCGAGAGGTGACGATCACTTAACCATTATAAGACGCGTTTTACACGTTAAAAACGGAAACATATTCAATATAAGATCGAATAATTCTGTTAATACGATTATTATATACAAATTCGGATACTGGTCTTTATTCAACACATCTTCCATACTATACAATTGGAACATAAAGTCTATAACACCTAATATTGTATAAGTAATTCATTATAACCTTTATTTCATAGATGCATAAGGTGTATTAAGCACCTTCCAGTTAAACTCATTGAATAATGAGTATTGAGATGATTGCTTTTTTTAATAAAAGTTGTATATTGGTTATAAAAGTTTTAATATGCGCTATACACATTATTCTAGATAAACAGTTTAATAAGCCCATTTCTTTCAGTGCAGTATGTGAATTCCCACTATTCCAGCCCGAACATTCACTTTTTCTGGCCGTTGTGTATGTTTTTCTTGAACCCAATGCGAATTTTCTGGGCTCCAAAACATAGTATTTTGCCTGTTTACGGTTCCGTTTAAGCAAAAAGTTGCTTCGTCAGTGAAAATTATGAGATTTTTTAAGTTGGGTTGTCTTTCAAATAAATTTCTAATTTCTTCGCAAAACTGTAATCTTCTGTCTGTGTCATCTGCCCATAGTTCTTGTTAGAAGTTAACTTTGTAAGGATGCCGCTTTTGAGACTTCAGTGTTCTGTGAACTGAGGACTTCGACAAGTTGAAATTGGCTGAGATAGATCTAATGGATGAGTGAGGATTTTCAGTAACGGCGAGCATCACATTTTCGTTTACCGTTCTTCGCCTTCCTGATCCAGATAAATCTTTTATACTTCCGGTTTCTTCAAACTTTTTGGGTACTTTACTTATTGTAGCTCGATTAATTCTCTGGTCTGGATACTTATGGTGAAATAAGTCACATACCTCCTCTTGACTACGGATTTTATCTCCGCATCCAATCATAATTAAAATTTCAATTCTCTGTTTTTCGCTTAAAACGGGCAACCATTTTTCAAAATAATTTAACAACGAATGAATTGGAACTAAAACGATTCACGTTGTACTTAAGGTATTCTGGTGAATTTTATGTGTTTATCGATGTGTAGTAATTAGAAACAGATTAATAAAGAGTAAGTACGCTTTTTAAAATACAGTAGAAACTATGATTGTTTGAAATAGTCGTCACTACGACATAAAAGACAATTTTTAAAATTTTTTAAACAATGACAAAAAAAGTAAGTACCTATAAACCTTATATCGCTGAATTCGTCTTTATACTATAAAATATTATAAATAGCGTCCTATTAAAAAAGCGTCCTATTAAAAAAAAATCGTAATGTCACACGGCTTAAAAAAATAGAAAATATTGCAGAAAAGTGACAATTTCTAGTTACTAATTGACCTGTTTCAGGATTTTTTAGAATCTGAACTGGAAAAAACATATGAATTTTGTTCCATAAGTTTGGGACACAGTGTATAATGTATAAGATTAATTGACAGAAAAAGTTCTTTGTTTATGTGCTAAAAACTATTTTTGTTGCTTTTTAATTTTGTTCTTTATTGACAAAAATGTAGATTTTTTTAAACTGTTTAATATTATTCACTTCAAAAACTATACCAAGCCACAAATAAATAATTTCAGACAATACATATAAAATTACTTAAATACTTAATTATTTTGACGAGAAAGTATGGCGTTTATGCATGGTTGTTGATATTATTCTTAGAGACAATATTGTGTTAGTGTGTCATTATAATTCAATGTGTCAATGATGACAAAAAACCGTAAATGATAATAAAGACCTTCCTCAATTAATGACTATATCGCTTATGAGTTTCTCACTTCGGTTAATTCGTTTTGTTAAAGCGAAAACTTTCCATTTTAGTGATCTACTTAACAATAGTTGTCAATTAGATTTGGATGATTAGCAAAACTGTTAGCGTTCAGTCTAATTGAAAAGTAGAACACCGCTAGAGTCTCTTATGACACAAAGATAGTTTTGTATAACTGTAATTTAGCAGGAACATTACTGCCGGAGTACGATAGGCCATCGATCAAATCTACTCACGAACCGAAAATGATTCATTGTAGGACGACCTTTACGTTATTATACGCGGATTGCTTTTAACTTCTATGGAATCTAGATTAGAGATTCCCACGTGCTCATATACTCTGCCGACCTAAATGCTATTGTTCGGGCACAATCTTTTGTTTTAACGTTTAAGCTAAGAAAAAAGGAACTATATTGATGGATGGTACAGCTGAAAGTACTTTCTATTCTGCTGCATTATATAAAATAGAGTTTGTAAAAATTTTTACATGCCTTCGGGAATAATATTAGAGATATTTATTGCAGACTATGTACAATCGAAACACCATTATTACATGTTTCAAGAAAACTGCAAGGTGTAATTACTGATGCTCTTTTGGTTTGGCAATCCTTTAATTTAATAAGTTGGTAGAGATTCTTATAAATATTTCGGTTTAAGGGAGTACCCCATATATACTGTTGCGGACATACGTTGATGCATACAGTGAAAGTATTTTTTAAATCTTTTATACTTGTATATTGATTTTTACGTAGAATCTCAAGAAGTGCAGAGTTAGTTACGAGCGAAAGTTTTAGTGACAATACTTGTTATGGTATCAGAAAAACCCATGCGTGTAATGTATCTGCCACATAACAGGAAACCCCAAGAAGGCAATCGAACACCGCTCGATGGTCAGTAGTTTAGATGTCCATTATATCACGACGTGATTACCACAAGCAAATAAACTACTCTACGTTTTTTCAGGGTTTTGTTAATACAGATTATTTTGTCTGAAATTATCTGCGGCATAATTTTAGTTGTGTTCTCTGTTTCTTTTGTTACCCTTAAGAAAATATCAAAAAAGAAATTTAAATCTACTTTACGCGGAATTTTTGACAGGATTTATATCTTAACGTAGTTCTTTCATTCATTCTAATTTTATCTTCACAGATGGCAAAATACCCAAATTAACAGAAAAAAGCAAACATTGTGCTACAAATAAATAATTTCAAGCGAAACAATTTCTACATTGTTTGAATTTATTTATTTGGGGCACAATTTTAGTCTGTTCTATATTTATTTTTGTCCACTGTGAAACATTTTTAAAACTAAATTGACTCTTACGCTGTAAGAATTTGTAGTTGACGTTTGGGATATTATAAATAGTCATTGAAAGAAGAATGTAACAGTAAAAAAATATCATATGCTATCTTTAGCTACGGAAGAATGAAAATGGAATGATTTTAATTAAAAACAAACTATTTTAGGTGATTATCAGTGAGATATATCATATATTATACCGGGTGTAGTGTCTACAAAAATTAAACTACAGCTTTCTGATGACATTTGTAATAGAAAAGTCTTATACGAAAAAGTTCTACCTTTGCGTTTTTTTTTTGTAAATTAAAGTTCATTTATTCAACGAAAATGATGGCCGATCCTGAGTTATTTATTAAAAACTTTTGAAATGTTTTTATGCGACTCGAGATGCAACCTTGTAATTTAAGTCGGTATAATTTAATACCAGTAATACTAAAAGTTACATTGTCAAAAAATTTGTGCAGTCAACTGATTTTGTATTTGTATTGAATTCATTATTCACTTAATTATTAAATATTAAGCATCGTCCATCGAAACATCAGTGTTAAAAAGTGAAAGATTCCAGACAAAAGTTTTTATTTTGTAATTCCACGATACCGACAGTGTAATTTTTATAAAGAAGTAAAAAATAATAATAGCGTGCCGATTACATTAAAAACGAGATTCTTATTTCTTACTTTGCTTAATTTCTTAGTTTGTGGACAAACTATTTTACAATGAATTGAGAAAACAATGAATTTACTATTTCCGAACGTGTCGATATGGTGTTAGTGTATGGTGCATCTTACAGTGCGTTCAGCGGCTGCGAGATACGGTAAGTGTTATTCCTCGAGGAGAAGGACGTGGTCAGCAAGTGAACCTTAATGTTGAAGATGTAGTGTTGGAGAATCTTGACGAAGACCCTACAATTAGTACTCGACGACTCGCACAGCAAGTAAGAACCTCATCTCGTACCGTACATCGTATCTTAAGGCGTCAGCTGTTGCACCCCTATCATCTGCAACCAGTTCAACAGATGTTACCCCCGGATTGTGATCAATGAATGCGTTTTTGCAGATGGTTTTTAAGGCAATGTGCTAATCAAGTAGACTTTCTTACTTATGTTTGTGTAAGAGATGAGGCGATTTGTACCCGTGATGAAGTGAATTTCCTTAATATGCACATATGGGCCGATGAAAATCCTCACGCGATTAGGGAAACTCATACTCAATATCGGTTCTCGGTAAATGTTACGGCTGGCATAATAGGCGATATACTTGCGGGTTCTTATTTCTTTCAAGGACGACTAAATGGACCAACATATGCTGACTTTTTGGAGAACCGGTTGCCTGAATTATCGGACGGGACGATGTGGCATTGCAAGTTCGGGCACGCATGTTTTATCTTCACGATGGGGCTCCCCCACACAGTACTCGAGAAGTAACGACACTTTTGAATGAAATGTTTTCTTAGCGATAGATTGGACGCTTTGGTCCTGTGCTGTGGCCACCTCGGTCACCCGATCTAACTCCAATGGACTTTGATCTTTGGAGTCACTTGAAGTCATTGGTTTACAATATTCCAATTGCTACGGTGGAAGAATTGCGAAACCGTATACTAGAAGCTGCTGATACAATTAGGGGAATACCTGAAATTTGGGAAAATACTCGCCAAAATTGGGTGCGTGGATACCATGCCTGTATCCGCGCTAATGGGGATCAATTTCAACATTTTCTCTAGAAATGGTTGTTTTATTTAATTTTGTTCCATATTTTAATGGAGTTTGTTTAGTGCACGCAGTTGGCATTATTTATTAATTGGCATTAATTATTAATTATTATAATAAGAAAAAATCTGATTTATTTTTAAATATCTATTTTTCTTAGTTTATACTTTTGAATTGAAATATTCAACAAAAATTGAGAAATATCTTTCTATCTTTCAACGACGATTTGTTTTCTTGTTTACGCGGCTGGTCTACATCAGCAAGGACCGTTCCAGAAAAAATGTTTTGATCCATAATTGAACTTTAATTTACGAAAAAAAAAACAAAAACGCAAAAATAGAACTTTTTCGTATAGGACTTTTCTATTACAAATATCGTTAGGAAGCTGTAGTTTAATTTTTATAGATTATACACTCCACACCCTGTATAGTGATGTATATTTTTTATTTACCTTCTTTTTATCAGTGATTATTATATTTAAGCAAACATAATGCCACAAAAACAATTTAATAAATCTACCTAATAATATTTTAAATTTACCCATTAACCAACTAGTTTAGTTGTAAATAGGTGTTGAATATTTTAAAAATCTTTTAGGTAAGTTGATACTGAAATGATTGATGAAAAAAAAAATATCAGGGTACAGTAATGTTTAAGAGGGTAAGAAGATATGCATGAGAGACGAAAATTCTATTGAGGTACAGAGCCGCCATTTTGAAGGACACATTTTGTAATATTTAAATAAATTTTTCATTTACCTAATCGTATGTTCTTTAGCTTTATTTATCTCATCTTTATCTAATATGTATCAAAATGGTAAAAGTTATAAAAAGTAAGAACATCATATGTACTCAAAATATAACTTGCGTTTCAAAAACAGCAAAAAAAATATTTTTCTAGTCACTTAGTATCGCGCACTTTAAAAAGTTGTTGACCTTTCGAAAATCTGTTTTCTTCTTCTGAACTTTTTTTAACCTTTCGTTTTAGTTGCCGTGAGATTTAGATGATTTGTTTGCTTTTGTCTGTTTTCATAGCTAGAGACATCATCTTATGATGTTTATTCTAATATTACTTACTTCATCCTCTAGAATCTGTAGCCAGCAAGCATCCTTTTTAAAGTGCGCAATATTAAAATTAAAATTTGGTTAGGTAAAACTATTTTCACAAAAATAATCCTTTTGAAGCAAGGGTTTATTTCACTAATTTTTAAATTTTTTCAAAGGTGGCAAAATACTCAAAAAATTAAGAAAAAAAAAGAGAAGTATAAACACTTGCACTTGAAGCCTTCGTTTTTGAGACGCAAGTTTTTTAAAACATTTCATGTACCTAAATATATTCTTAACAAAGAAATACACTGAAACTAAATTTGATGTGGTTAAATACATTAATAAAATTATATTCAACATGAAAAAAATCTATTTGGCGTAAGGGTTTATTTTACTCATCTTTTAAAATTTTTTCACAGGTGTCAAAATATCAAAAAAAAACTGAAGAATCTACTTAATGTTAAAAATGTCATTCCTGTGCCTCAATACACAAGGATCCAAGTTCATAGAATAATTTGACACACCGTTCAACAAAATAATCGCGGGCTCTTTTAATTTTCTTTTAACAGTATTATTTTCCTTTTCCAAAATTTTTGGTGAACCCCATTGAATTTTATAACCATTTTCCCAAGCTTGATCGCAAATTTTAGATTTTTCAAATTCTGGTTATTGATATAATTTTTGTGTTCATCTAGTCTAATATTCACAGGTCGAGAAGTCTCTCCAACACAATCTTTATTACATTACAATACACAAGGTATGCTATAATAGTATATTACGTAATAAGTGTTGTAAAAAGCATTTTACGCACGAATGGAAAAGTTACGCACGACGCCGCGTAGCGGCGAGTGCGTAATTCTATGAGTGCGTAATTGCATTACACCACGTATTACGTACTATACTTTACCTACGACCACTACTGTAAATACTTAAAAACACACCGTCTGCGATCAATGTAAGATTCCTATTACGTACGGTAAAAAAATCGCACAGCTTGCAATACGTTTGTATTGACCGTTGCTAGGCGGTTGCTAGGAAATCTGTACGATTTTTTTACCAAGCTGTGCGATTTTTTTACCGTACGTAAAATAGGAATTTTATATTGATCGCAGACGGTGTGTTTTTAAGTATTTACAGTAGTGGTCGTAGGTAAATGCAATTTTTTGAATTTGGAAAATTATTATTTGGGTCGCAAATAAATAACTTTAGACAAGTAAATATTTTTAGTTTAGGCGAGGAAAACGTTTCTTTATTTTTGAAACTTTTTGTTATGTTTTATCTTATATTTATGCAATTTTTTCAAATATTATAAAATAATAATAGTAACTTCGGCATAGTTCCTAAACGCAGCAATCTAGATGTGCCCATTAAAAATAGGTGTGACACAAAAATATGGAATTGTTATTCAAAGATAAAGGTAAGACGCTATTTTGAAACATATCAACGAAAATCTTGTGTGGGCCAAATGTGGTACATTAAAACTATTCAAATTATATGTATGTAGGTATTGGGATTAGAATTGGTTAGAACACATATGGGTTTAAACACCGACACCTTCCTGCAAGATAACGAATGTACCGCATCCTCTTTGTCATTCAGAGTCCGTTGACGTACTGCACGAATTTTGTTACTGCCGAATGTGTTACAATTAGGAGGGAGACGACTGTTTGGGCGGAAAGTTTGGGCCAGGTCCGCCTCGAGACCTACTTGCGGACGTACCGTGGCAGAACTGTCCATGCGGCACGGCGAATTTGGGTTGCGGCGAGACAAGTAGTACCAGCCTGGCCGAATGAGTACCATATTCTGCTCGCCGTCCGATAAACAGCACGTGTTTATGCGATTCCGAATTTAAATCGGAGTATAACGAGTTTTGCGGCCTGCTGGCATATGCTTTGTCATTTGCATATTCATTGGTTTTCAATGGAGCGCCCGCTAACTCAGTATTATAAAAATATATAAAAATACTACAAGAATAAAAATTATTGTTAGGTATAAGTGATGAATGATGTTTATAATAGAATAAACATAATGCTTGAAAATTATTCCTATTTTTAGTAGCATATAATTCAGACAAAAAAAATATTCTTTCATTTTCTTCACGTCATTTTAAGACCAAATCGCTTCCTTAATGAATCGTTATTCAAATATCCAATAAATTCACCGGAATTTATTGCATATTTTTAAATTGTGACTATTAAATTTGATTTTGAGAGTTTGAAATGAATGCAATTATTATTTTTTACTAAATTATGTGTTACAATATGTTACAGTTTCAATAATTTTGTCAAAAGAGTTCGAATAAAAATTTCCGAACGTCACAAAACATTATCTCGTTTTTACTATCGACTTAATCAAATTTTCGATGACAAATCAGATTTGTAAGGAAAATAAAATAATTAGTTGCCAGGAAACTACCAGAAATACAACAAAATTAAATGGAAGAACAATCTTGAAAAAAGTAATTAATCAATCATGTAATAAAACAAAAACCGAAATTGTAATATTTCCGTTCCATAAATACAATTACTTCGGTTACTGGTATGTCAAAGAGCGACATCTACATACAAGAACTAGCATACCAAATTTGATTTAAATCAGAAAAAACGTTTTATACTTAATTATTTGAAGAAAATTATATTTTGCCAATTTGAAGTCTAAATGAAACAACTTTGGATGTATGTCAATCTTTATATCTACAGGGTGTTTCAGCATTAAACAGGAGACAAGTTAAAATTTGAATTTGAAAATATCCTATGAAGCAGTAAATTGTGTTGAATTTAAAATAAAATCCAAGTTCACGTTTGTCATAGTGATAATCTAGGGCTAATAGTATTATCTACTAATTAAAGGTGAGTAACTTAATATGTTTAACGACAACCACTGGCGGATATATCTGAAATTCATTGCTTGCAACCTTTAATAGAATTTTAATCGAAATAGGCTTCTTGGAGTTTTTTTTTACTTACACTATTGTTACTAAGCACTTCAATATAACTGATACACTTTAGAAATACTGTCAGTAAAAAAAAAATAAGAAAAGTCTTAGTAGAATTTTCGCACTTTCTGGTTGTAGTGTTTGGGATAATCTTAAAAAAATAAGTATCTAATTGACTAGAAAATGTCTGAATTAAGATTGAAGAAATCTTTATTCTAAGAAGTACATTAGGAAATATTAAGCAATGAATTTTTAGGCAGATAGGAAAAGTGTTTTTAAGCAAAAAGTTTTCTGTGAATATTATTCCGAAAAGCTTCGCAAAAAAAATTAAAGGGCGATAATCATACAATACAGGTACCTACAAATGAATCGTAAAGTTAAGTTTTGAGCGTAAGTAACTTTACTTTTTTTATTTCAGCGACCTGTATCTAAAAAATGAAGAATTTCGAGACATTTTCATAGCTTTTCTCCTATTTTCATAGGAAAATTTTGTGAAAATCTGAAACACCTGCATTTTATTCTGTTTTTAAAATCTCTTGTAGAATCGACAAAAATCTGAAACAGCACGATAAATGCTTATTTAATCAGTTTAGAATCTGAAATTTTACAATTTTACATAATTACGTCGCTTTGTTAAGAAAAATTAATTCGGTCTATTCACAACTACAAACCGTCATTTGTTAAATAATAAATAAAAAAAATTACGTTTGTCAAGAAAAACGTCAATCAAATAAGTACTAGGTATTTCTATATTTAACATTCAACATTTGTCGCATTAATTAACAATAAATAACAATGCCATTGATTTTATAAATCAATGATAACTACTGTGTTCAAACGATGACAACTGAATCATCTGTAGATACTCTACCACAATGATATCAGAAGGCAGTTATAATCATTAGTTTTTCATTTATATAAATATATATATGCTATAGGTTCAAAATTACTATGAAAAATAAAAAATGTAATTCTAAAAACGTTTTTTGTTGCGATTTTAAAGGAAAAGCTAAGTTATTATTATCGAAAAAAGGAGCAAGAATTGCAATAAATCGAAAAAATAAGAAAAACGTAAGATACAAAAATGTAACTACCATAGAAACAGAAACAATAAAATAATGAAGATATCGGTGAAAAATATGCTAGGGTCATACCTATACAAAATATGCATCGATTAAGTGGGTTTAAAATGTTTTAAGGATGTATTCCAGTTTCGTTTTCATTTGTTTCTCATGACAGCTACATTCTGACTATAACATTAGGTATACAACTTTGGAAACATAAATACAATTAAGGAATTAGATCCTACAAAACGTCTATAAAAATTAATATCTAGCAGAATCAATACTTGGTACATTCCTTAACATAAGGATTATTGGTACATTTAGGTAGATATATTACTTCCCTCTAAAATAACAGCGCCAGTAAATTATAGTTTATACCAAAATCAGAGCTGTTGCAATGTGATATACCTCAGCAACAGTAAGCAAATAATTATACGAAATTCCTTTTAAAAATATTGTAGGTGCATCAGAAAACTGATATCGTCCTAAACTGTATTTAGATGTATTTAAAGCGCCTTACTTTTGTTACAGTACAGTTTTACGAGGGAATTACCTGTCAATAACAATAATTACATAAATAATATTAATTGTTCGTAATATAAACAAAAGGAACCTTGAATTTATTGAATGAATGGTGGAGTGGAATGGATGATGATAATGGTCAATGTTACTATAAACTTACTACAGACAAGCACGACAACCTTGAATGATGAAATCGAGACTATATTAAGCACAATTAGCTAAAACCAAAATAAAATGAATGTATCATGGAAATATTACTGGAAAGGTATATGTACCTGATTTATTTCTAAATCTGTTACTCACTCGTTTCATTATATAGGTCAATATACACTTTTGAAGCACTTATTCATTAAAATGTAATTGCTTGATAAATTACTCTATAATCGAGAACTTAAAGTTTCAGCTTGTAATGAATAAGTAGAAAAATGTCAGGGACCATTAAAGGATAAATAACTAAAATTGGTAAATATGAATAGAAAAAAATAAAGCAAAATATGTACATAATATAAACTAACACTAAGTACTATACTCGTATTGATTTAAATTTCTTTGAGTCAAAAAATCATTTACCTAAATGGAGATGTTTTACGTGATGTTAGTTAGTACCTATAGAACTTATGTGATAATAAGTATACCTATTGATACACAAACCAATATAGCTACTTGATTTAAAATACTGAGATAAGAAAGTATCTATTATTTTTATATGTGCAGGTAAAATTTTATTCTAAGTACCTAAGTATACCTACTTATCTAAATATTAACTACCTAATACTTAGATTTTAGTAGTAACTAGATAAACATTTATTTTGGACAACAATTAATTACCTCTGTACCTGGTTGTCTACTCATTATAATTACAGTTCATTTAGTTAAGAAACGTTTGCCTTTGGAGATTTCAACGTTACATTACAGATGGAACCATGTTTCATTCTTGTACTAAGCGTCTACTGAAATAACACTTAAGAGTGATTCGTATTTATTCACACTCATGAGTGTGTAACAAATATTTTGACTAAATGTGGTTAAATATAAAATGCTTTAACCTTTACTCCACTATAAATGGTTATTGTCGTTGTAGACTTCAATGATACATTATACATGAAACCCGATTTCTTGAGAATAGAACTGTATTTTTTCGTAGAAAATAGTAGATCTGGGATCACATTATAAACTTTTAGGTAATAGTTATTAATTTATTCGACTTTCGGCTTGACTAACCTTATTTTTTGGTTGCATGGGATACGATTTTTGATAATTATAAATCTCATAAGTACATTGAAAGAAATGCGCTGTATTCTTTATTAGAATTCTATATGCCCTTATAAGACCATTGTATACTATATGTGACAGTTAAACAGGTGAATATTGGATATAAAACGCGTACTGCTAGCACAGTTGTATAGTGACTATAAACCTTATTCTTTATTAAATTATTATATAACTAATATACAACGTTTTTTATACCCTTTACGAAATAATAGCAATAACTGTTATTAAAGTGTTCCATATCGTTATTAGAACATCTAGTACTGGTTATAAGTTCTATAATAATAAATGTATTAAACTGTTGTATTCTCTGTATGAGTTAAAAATATATGACTAAGTTTTCAGAAATTTTATTGGATAACTGTAATTACAAGCTAAGGTTCTAATGTAAACATACACAAAACATACTTTTAAGCATTAAAAATGATGACAAATCGCTCCCAAAATTGTCCAGTTTATTTTCTTAGTAACGATGCACCCGTATTTTCTTGTATTACATGAAAATTTGCACTATAACTCTTCCACCTTAAGAATGAAGCATCCCCTGAAAGGTAGAGCTTCTTTCCATCTAATTTTATTTCCTCTGGTTGATTGACTTTATACCCATGCTCCTCTTTGTCACCGCTAGCGTTCTGTTCCTCCATCTTATGTAAAACTTAACATCAGCGATTTCTAATAGGACCTACAAAATAATAATTTTTAAGATTTAGACAAGATGTACATTTGAAAAAACAAAACAATTGCAAGCCATAAAACAGTTAGATACTTACATAATAATTTTCCATTTCACACAACGCGATATGATCATGTATCCCACAAAACATGTGCACAGCGGACTGTTGGAAATTTTACGATCATAACCGATTATGCACGGAGAGGTGACGATCACTTAACCATTATAAGACGCGTTTTACACGTTAAAAACGGAAACATATTCGATATAAGAACGAATAATTCTGTTAATATAATTGTTATATTCAAATTCGGATGCTGGTCTTTATACACAAATCTTCCCTACTATACAATTGGAACATAAAGTCTATAACACCTAATAATGTATAAGTAATTCATTATAACCTTTATTTCATAGATGCATAAGGTGTATTAAGCACCTTCCAGTTAAACTCATTGAATAAGGAGTATGGAGATGATTGCTTTTTTTTAATAAAAGTTGTATATTGGTTATAAAAGTTTTAATATGCGCTATACACATTATTCTAGATAAACAGTTTAATAAGCCCATTTCTTTCAGTGTAAGCTCTGGAATATTGAAAAAATTATTGTTTAAGACGTAAACGTAAGACTACATGTTAACGCATCTCTATTTACGTATGTAATATATAATTTTTATCATAGGTTTGATGTCAGTGGTTCCATCTTATAGGTTTGACAGCATACATGTTTATTTTAATTGACAGTTATAAAATATTAAAAGTTTGACATAGGTACTAGGTATATTCGAGCTCTGTTCAGAAAATAGCTGAACTGTTTGAATTATGCACTAATGGAGATATAGGTACCTATTATTTAGTGATATGCGACAGTTTTAAGTAGGTACTAGGAAAATAGTGTTCAATATTATTTTTAAAATTTGGTATCTTTCTCACCACTGTTTTTTAATAGATACCATTCGGTACTGTTAGTCTGCCTTTAAAATCAATTTAAACTTTTACAATATTTTAAAAAACACACAACAAATTTTACATCACACCTGAACAAATTACATTTAATAAGAACTCCCACTTCGTCTTTCACTGCTACGCGACGGTAACCATGACCACCGCTGTAAACACATTACAGACGTAGAAGCGAGCTACACGGAGCCCACGGATTCAGAGTTTTTCAAACGAATTTTACAAGTCGAGTTAAAGCCTGTCACTAAATGTATACTATTAACAACAAAGTTTTAAAAAACAATAGTTGGTTATTTTCTGAATAGACATAATAATACGAATTAATGGAATCTAATTAAAATTACTCTCTGGCGCAAGAAAAATATACAAGATTAGTGAAAAAACAAGTACCTAAGTATCTACTGTTGAAATTAATTAATTAATGGTTGTGTTAACAAAAAGTTTGTAATCTAATCCTAAATCATTTTCTGCAAAAAGTACAGTATGTATTTAAAAAAAAAACAATTTTTTATTTATTGTTCTGATGTTTTTATGATTTAAACATTTTATATATGTCTACATTTTGTCCCATTCAAATATTTTAATACCAAAGAAGTAAATTGCAATAAAAAGAGAATTATAGGTCGCCCTGTACACAGTTAAACTACTCCTAGTAGTTTGTATTTGTGCATCACACAGTTATATACAAAGACAAAAATAAAAAGTCATGGGCCACCACTGAGTCGAAAATAATTTAATTTTCCTGAAAACGATCATATCAAATTATTTTTCTGAAATTTCAATTGCAGTTTTCATTTAGCCATATAAATCTCGCGTTATTTCATTCCAATTTTACAGAATTACGATAAACTATAACGAGTATCATAAATAAAACCTAGAACCAAGTAAGTAGGCGTTATTCCAATTTATTTCCAACTTGTCTCCGTTTCCTGCTTCAATTGAGTCGAAGTTTCTGCATGACTTAAATTCGTTTTTGCGACCATCGATCTGGTTCATAATTTTGATCTGCCATTAACATTTTTAATTTATTTTGACTGGCCATCCAAGACATATTTAATATATTATTTCACGGGTTAATTCAGCAAACGAATGGAATTGCACAAACCTAGCATTATTCGGTTGTATCTTACGTGACTGATTAAATTCTTAACCTACAAAACTATTTTGGACCGTAGTGTACCGTTGCTTTTAACACGCACAGTCCTGTAGTTTGGCGGGCCGGCCATTAAAATATTGCATGATATCATCGCCGAGGCATTGAGCAATCCATCAGGAATACGATAGGAATTGTGTTCAACCTAAATATAATTAATTTGCGATATAAGTACCTACCTAAATAGTAGGTCATATAGAAATCCATTGATTTTATATAAAATATGCAATAAAAACCGCTATCAAATATATCTAAAATTATAAAATAAAGGAATGTACTTAAATAAAAACTGATGTACTGTATTTTTTACAGAATCTAAAATTTATTTAGAAAAAGAAACCTAAACCTTTATGACAGAAAAAGTAAAAAGTTTAAATATATGGATGATTTCATTTTAAATAGGTTCTTATAGAAACTGCAAGACTATATTTATGATCAAAAAATGAGTAGCGTTTGTTCTATAAACTTTTTTCTTGGGGGACTCAGTGTTAAAGTTTACAAAAAAATATATATTTTCTGCCACTACTTCATAATGCACTGACGGAATTGAGTGAAATTTACTACAGCGTATTCACTTAATTAGACCTTTTATTTAATGTAATATTAACCCTGTGGCTTTAACCAGTGGCGTGCTACTGCAGGTACCGCTCAATTTTCTTAAAAAAAATGCGCCACTGGCGTTTTTTTTTGTAGAAATATTCAGGCCGAGTATGTATCCCATTTACGATAAAACGTTATGTTAGAAATAACGTTTGTAAAAAATAACGTGCCGTAAACGGCCGCTATTTTATGTTGCACGTAGGTAGGTTCCTGTTATTTACGAGTTTGCGCTCTACGTTGTATTTGTTTCATGTTTCATAACCTAAAAGAACTCTTTTAGTTGTATGTGTTTTTATCTATTGAGTCGGGTATTTATAATAATTCTGCATTATTATTATTAAACATATCGGTGAAATTCGGCCCTAAATACAGTTTTTTCTAAATATCTTTGGTTCTAATCAATATTTTGGAATAAAACAACATGCAAAATTACTTTTTATAAAAAAAACAGATGTTTCAATGGTGATTGCGTGTTTGGGGGTTGCTACCCTTATTTTTTATTTCAAAAAAACTATATTTTTCAAACATTTTTTATATATAAAAAAATCATATTTGTTAAAAAAAAATTGAAAATATAACTTATGGAAACAAATTGGCAAAATTAAGTTCTCTTTTTAGGGGGCCCTAGTGAGCGAAACATGTCTATACGATTAGAATTAACATTACAAAATAAAGAGTTTTTACTTTTTCTCTA
Organism: Anoplophora glabripennis; assembly: GCF_000390285.2. NCBI lineage: Eukaryota > Metazoa > Arthropoda > Insecta > Coleoptera > Cerambycidae > Anoplophora > Anoplophora glabripennis. Next base: position 290,340 of record NW_019416580.1, on the reverse strand, counting down.
ATCATACGAATAATTTGTTCTATTAGCCTCAAACTGATTTAAACGGATGCAAACTACCCCTCATGTTCACCCCAAAACAGTATTTCTGTGACATCTCGAGTTCTAATCAATATTTTGAAATGAAACGAAATAGAAATTATTTCTTATAAAAAAAACAGATATTTCACAAATAATTTTTTCTATTGGTCTAAAACTGATGTTCATCTCTCAAAAACAGTATTTCGGGTTCTAATCAATATTTTGGAATGAGAAAAATGGAAATTACTTCTATTGAGCAGAACGAATGATTCATGAGTAATCTTGTCTGTAGTCTGTAGTTTTAGTGAAAATTTACGAAAATAAATAATGAAGTATAATTTTAACAATTTTAACCGGGGGATGCAATCTCTAATATTCAATCGACTGTGACTCGTCCTATTGAGTAGAGGCCGTTTTCATTTTGCTTAATCAAAACAAGTTTGATAGGGCCAATAGAGGACAAGATATATTTAAAAATGTGTTTTCGGGTTTGAACATTATGGTCTTCACCCTTCAATACAGTTTTTCCGCAGAAAGAAACAAGTGCCTAATATTTATTTTTCTACTGTCTGTTTGTGAAGTATCAAAGCTTCGTGCTTAAAAGCTTAAAATTCGAGCCACCAATATTGTTTTTATTTTTGGATCCTTAATAAATATTTCTGTTAAATTTTAATAATCCTCCTTCAATCACTATAAACAGAAAGTTTTGTATCAAAAAGTACAGAACATAATGTCAAGGGTTGAAAACTTCTTTTAAAATGAACATAGCTAATGGTATCGATTAATGGTTGGTTTTATTTTTTACTTGAATCAGTTACTTATTTCTCTTTTTTCTCGTGTATAATATACCTACTCACATTCCTAATTTTAATTTCTAGAGAATATCGGATAGTATACTTTTTAATTCTTTTTTTGTGAAACACCTGTTTTTTTATAAGAAGTAATTTCCATTTTGTTTCATTCCAAAATATTTATTAGTACCCGAGATATCAGGGATATACTGTTTTTGGGGGGTGAACATCAGGGGTAATTTGCATCCGTTTAAATCCGTTTTAGACCAAGAGGAAAAAATATTCGTATGATTAGAGAAAAAGTAAAGACATTTTTCGCACACTAGGGGGTTGTTCGCCCCCTAAAATGAGAAATTATTTTTGTCAATTTGTTTACATAAATCATATTTTTAATTTTTTGCATCAATATGAATTTTTTATATATAAAAGATGTTTGAAAATATACTTAGTTTTCCTGAAATAAAAAATAAGGGTTGCAACCCCCAAACACGGAATCACTTGTGAAACATTTTATTTTTTTAAAAGAACTAATTTCCATTTTATTTCATATCAAAATATTGAGATGTCACAGAAATACTGTTTTTGGGGGTGAACATGAGGGGTAGTTTGCATCCGTTTAAAACTGTTTGCGGCTAATACAACAAATTATGATTAGATTCGTATGATTAGAGAAAAAGTAAAAACTTTTTATTTTTTATGATAATTCTAATCGTACAGACATTTTTAGCACACTAGAGGGTTGTTCACCTCCTAAAAAGAGCACTTAATTTTGTCAATTTGTTTACATAAATCATATTTTTTAGCAACCTCCAAACACGGAATCTAATGTGAAACATTTGTTTTTTTATAAGCAGCAATTTCCATTTTTTTTCATTCCAAAATATTGATTAGAACCCCAGATATTTAGAAAAAACTGTTTTGGGGGGCGAACTTTGAGGATGTATTTCACCCCCTAAATATGTTTTTCCGCCGATAAAAAAAAATATGTGTGAATTAATTTTTTATGGTCTATAACATATATAAAAATATTGGAAATCGGAGAGTTCGGGTTGGGGTAGTTTCTTTGTTAGATCCTTCTTTAACCTAACAATAATTTTAGGGTTAAACTATAGTGACACCAAATTCCTTGCCTTTAAGAAACTCTGTTATAATTTAAGATAACGTGATACAAACTATTTTATGTCGTTATTTACGAGTTTACATTTGTTTCATGTTTCATAACCTAAAAGACTTCTGTCAGTTATATGTGTTTTTGTCTAATACTGACTCTTGTTTATAATAATAATAAAGCGTCTTCAAAAAACAACAAAATTGCAATACGAGTATTTGCTAAAAATGGTCTTAATTCCTCAATAACGTGCATGTTATATCTTAACAGTTAACGTTAACCTTAACGTTTAACCCTGAAATAACGTAACTGTTATTATGATAAAATGGGATACATACTCGGCCTAATTGTTACATTCAGGTACTGTTACGTTAAATGAATGAAAAATGTTTCTTGTTGTTTTTTTTAATAGTACCTAGCAGCCGTTTAGGAGATATTTGGGATTGTTTTTATGTTTTATCGAATTTTCCTAATAAATTAATCCGTTTATTTGATGAAAGCCTGCTGGTTTTAACCAATGACGTGCTACTAAAGCGTCCGCTAACTTTTTCCAATAAAAGAATACGCCACTGGCGGTTTTTTGTATAAATAATTTTATTTCTGCAAAAAATATCAAACTAAATAATAAACTAACATTAGCAAATAGGGCGAGTAAGTAATTAAGTAACGAGTCCTACAATAATTGTTCAAAACGAAGTCCTTCCGTATCGATACACTTTTGACGTCTTCTAATGATGTTCCCTGTGGAAATTACAATTTTCTTCTACTCTGTCACAATTCGTCTCGTGTACATAAGTCCAACAAAGACTGCGGCTTCAGTAACAAATAAACAAAGCTGTATTACTAAAATGAGATCACTTTATTAATACACTAATGCTAATTTTCCATAGCAGTGACGGCTGGTGAGATTTCAGGTAAAAGCAGACCGATTTTACAATTTGCGAAAAAAAAGTTAAAAAACTATCGCGAAGACATTGAAAAACTCGCACGAAGGTTCACGGACTCGGAAAATGTTGTATATGCACTGAAAGAAATGCGTTTTGTTCTTTATTAGAATTCTATATACCATTATAAGACCATTCTATACTATATGTGACAGTTAAACAGGTGAATATTGGATATAAAACGCGTATTGCTAGCACAGTTGTATAGTGACTATAAACCTTATTCTTTATTAAATTATTGTATAACTAGTATACAACGTTTTTTATACCCTTTACGAAATAATAGCAATAACTGTTATTAAAGTGTTCCATATCGTTATTAGAACATCTAGTACTGGTTATAAGTTTTATAATAATAAATGTATTAAACTGTTGTATACTCTGTATGAGTTAAAAACATATGTCATTAAGTTTTCAGAAATTTTATTGGATAACTGTAATTACAAGCTAAGGTTCTAATGTAAACATACATAAAACATACTTTTAAGCATTAAAAATGATGACAAATCGCTCCCAAAACTGTCCAGTTTATTTTCTTAGCAACGATGCACCCGTATTTTCTTGTATTACATGAGAATTTGCACTATAACTCTTCCACCTTAAGAATGAAGCATCCCCAGAAAGGTTGAGCTTCTTTCCATATAATTTTATTTCCTCTGGTTGATTGACTTTATACCCATGCTTTTCTTTGTCACCGTTAACCTTCTGTTCCTCCATCTTATGTAAAACTTAACATCAGCGATTTCTAATAGGACCTACAAAATAATAATTTTTAAGATTTAGACAAGATTTACATTTGAAAAAACAAAACAATTACAAGCCATAAAACAGTTAGATACTTACATAATAATTTTCCATTTCACACAACGCGATATGATCATGTATCCCACAAAACATGTGCATATACTGTCCATTTTCATCAAACTAGACGTGTGTAAGTCGATGCACAGCGGACTGTCGGAAATTTTACGATTGTTGTATTTTCTCTTCTTGAGTAAAGATAATAAAGACGTTGTGGTTTTGTGTGTTTATTTTGACAATGATTGAACATGTATGGACAATAAAAGTGGACTGTATAAGATAGTTGAGTACCGTTCTGCTTCATGCATAGCATGCTACTGAAATCTTAGAAGGGATGAGCTCGTGCGGCGAACCCTAAATCAGCGGCTGGAATAGCCAGGTTTCTTATTGAGTCGGCGCACTTCGCTCTCGGGTCTGACATATGATTATTATTACAAGACTATGAATATAACTTAACAACGATCATAACCGATTATGCACCGAGAGGTGACGATCACTTAACCATTATAAGATGCGTTTTACACGTTAAAAACGGAAACATATTCAGTATAAGAACGAATAATTCTGTTAATACAATTGTTATATACAAATTCGGATACTGGTCTTTATACAACAAATCTTCCCTACTATACAACTGGAATATAAAGTCTATAACACCTAATAATGTATAAGTAATTCATTATAACCTTTATTTCATAGATGCATAAGGTGTATTAAGCACCTTCCAGTTAAACTGATTGAATAATGAGTATGGAGATGATTGCTCTTTTTTAATAAAAGTTGTATATTGGTTATAAAAGTTTTAATATGCGCTATACACATTATTCTAGATAAACAGTTTAACATTTTTTACATTTCTTTCAGTGTGAGGAAAACGCCTCCGATATTCTGCTGCAGCGGAATTCGCAGTTCGTAAACATTTTCCATATAAAACCACCATTTCCGCATATTCAAAATTAGCAAAATTAGCCATTACCACCGACACTCGAAACTATCCGAAACAATCCGTTGTATAGCATTCTGCATACTTTTTACATATCCTCTCTACATATGTATGACGTGATCTCCAAATTTGGGGAAAAATGCGGAAGATGCGATTAACGATGGTATATTTGAAAATTTTATTATTATGTATTTAGTTCTGATGTGACAACGCTGTTTCTCTTCAATGTCGAACGCTTTGTGGCCTGCAAGCAGAAAATACGAAGGCGCCAAATTAGCGGGAGTTTAGGGGTAATTTGTTTATCATTTAACAGGTCCAGAATGTTTTTTTATTTTCTGTCTTTATACCTTCCGAGTGCGTAGTTAAAATTAATGACATTATGACTGAATCACTCTGTATATTTAAGATATTTTACAATATCTTGTATGTACACTAAGAAATGGAGTTTTTGAAATTAGGCACGTTTTGAAAATCAGTTATATTAAACAAGTATTAATTCAAACATACTGTGGATAACTATTGTTAATCAATAACAATTACTTGTGAAAGTACGCTATCTTTGATGATTCATGGAATTTCTGGAAATAGTGAAAGGTCGGACAAAATAAACGTGGAGATGGAAAAATAAAATTAATAGCAGTTTGATTTTAGATTTTTGGTCAAATACCTGATAACTAAAATAAAAACGAAAAAAAAAACTTTTCAGTCTTCATTAATTTTTATAAATTTAATTGCATTGCACTGTCTTTAAATGGAAGAATTTTTTTTCAAACAGGGAATGAATATTCGAATTGATTTTATCTGCCATTTCATAAAGATTTTATGGTGGATGTATTTTTGCAGCAGAAATTGAATTTGGAGGCAATAATCGATGCACATTTTAATGTTGCCAATATAGTTAATCAGGCGTGGAAGTTGAAAAAAAAACTGTTATTTAAAAATGAAGAAAAAACGTAATTATACCTTAATTGATTAAAGACAAAGCTGCACTTTTGATAGCTAGATAATATAGGGGAAAGTGGGGAAATATCGCCAACTACGAGAAATTACAGATATATTGCTAAGTCTAAGAGTTTTATAAAAACTTGTTAACAGATGAGTTCAGTGCATCATTTTTGTATAGAATATTCTAGATTTATTTTTAAAATTTCACGTTATAAAAATATAAAGCAAAACTAACTATCGTAGTTGGATAAAATTGATCATTAAGATGAGTCAATCAAATTAAAAATTATCCTTAATTAATATTCCTATTTTAGGTTATAATAATTCTCATAAATGTACGGAATAAACTTTTTCAGCAATAGTAGATGCAATGTAATGGATGGTAGAAAGAGCACCATCAACCTTCACTATTATATTCAAATAATTAATTTCCTTGAATGAAAACTTTTAGTTTTCACTGCTTTTCATTTGACATTATTTTCCAATTTGACAGTTTTTATATCGAGATATTTTTGTTGGTCATTTTGAATTCATCATCTCTTTTGCGTTAGCTCATAAAACAATAATATCGACCGATCCGAATAAGTTTACCCCATGATTTCTTGTAACTGAAAATATATGTTATATCTATTGAAATTAAGAAACTTACTAGATGCAGAACATACAGTGTGGCCCACTAAAAATTAGGAACCCGTCTAGAACTTTTTTCAAGCGTATGATTTAAATAAGTTTTTTATGTATGCTGTAATTGTACTTGTTGAATCAATTAGCAATGCTTCAGTTGATAATCCAATCCATAACATGTGGATATTTTTTCTGGTAGTGATTTTTTTAAAAATTCCCTTAGAAGCCTGTTTATAAAATATGATTACGTGATCCTAATTAGTATCATTTAAAATTTTAAATTTTATCATTGTAATGCAAAATAATTTTTAAAACATGTTGAAAATTTTTAATTATTTGTTAGTTTTTGTTTAACAATCTAAGAGGTATAGGTAATGCCTAAAGATAATGAAAAATTAGTCAGTTATTGATACTACTGATTGTATAACATATAAATAATCTGCTTATAAATTGTTTTCGCAGTTTTAGAAATATGTACGTATATTTTAAAATTGGGCAGTCTAACATCAAAGAAATAGAAATACGAGGTCTGCTCAGAAAATAACCGAACTTAATTTTTGAAACTTTATTATTTAATTTTATACATTATTGCTTTTTGTTTCTTTCAAAGTACTCCCATCCTCTATTCACACACTTTTATCAGCGGCGTTTCCATTTTGCTAAGCAGTCCTGGATAGCTTCATTTGAAATGACCTACAAAGTCTGTGGTCTGTGACGAATTTGTTTTCATGTCAATTGTCTGAAACCGGCATCCATTTAGCACTGATTTTAATTTCGGAAATAAGAAAAAATTGCAAGGAACTAGATCTAGCGAGTAAGATGGATGAGGAAGGACAGTAATTGATTTTTGGCAAAAATTGACAAAGCCGAGTGTGCAAGCGCCTTGTCATTGTGCAAGAACCATGAGTGCAAGAATCATGAGTGTAAAATGCCTTGATAGTACACACGTTCACTGTTTCACCTGGAGGCAAAAATTCAAAATAAGCAATTTCATTAAAGTCGAAAAAAAGACCAGTGAGCATCACTTTGACATTGGACCGAGACTGACGTGCTTTCTTGGGGTGTGGAGATCTTTTGCCAATCCGTTGTGAGATGGAACTTTTGTCTCAATGTCGTAGCCATATACTGAGCTATTGTCTGCTGTTATGATCCTTTGAATGAATGATTCATCGTCATTGGATTATTCAAGGAGTTGCTGACAAACGTCCACACAATTTTCTTTCTGTTGTTCTGTCATCAAATGAGGAACAAATTTTGCTGCAAATCGATGCATGTTCAATGTTTCAGTCATAGCAGTCATTGAGATGCTAACCTCTTCTGGAATTACTCTGATAGTCAATCAGCGATTTGCACGCACCAGATCTTTGACTTTCTGAACGTGAAAGTTGAAGTCGAAAGCCTTCCTGGTCGAGGATCATCTTCCATTGACTGATGACCACTTTTAAATCGTGAAAATGATTCGTAACAAAACGTAAGACCCAGAGCATCATCTCCGTAAGCTTGTTTTAAAAGTTGAAAAGTTATAAAATATTCTGTAACAATGAATTAACGAAAATTGAGGTAATCTGTACCTATTTCTATTTTTTTGTTGTAGCTTCAATTTGTAGGCACTAATATTAGGCCAGGGCGAATCTGTCGAAATGTCCTACTTCTTGGATGTAAGAGAGGGCAAGCTAATTTTTGCTAGAATACCTTCAGTACAACTCAAATAATAAAAGTGTAGATCCCTAGATCTGGGCGAGGTCCGGAACATTTTCAAAATTGCAAAAATGTTTAAATAATTTAAGTTTTTTACTTATATTTTGGAACCTATGTATTTTGGAAGTATATTGAAGAGGAAAAAAGTTTTAGAATTGAATTTTGCACAATATACTGTAGGTTAAAAATGTTTAAATTTATTACCGATGTTGTAAAATACCAATAATTGATGAGAAAGAGGCAAAATAATCAAGTTTTTTGGATAATTTTTTAAAAATATTTTAATTGCTACGAGAGCATTCTAATTTGGGTAAAAAACTTTAGAGTATAATAAAACAACACACCAAATTGCATTAAAATCGGTTAGATAGTTTTCACGAAACAATTTTTTGAAAAAAATTTTGAAAATTTTTTTTCGAATTTTCAAAATGCACAGCTTCAAATAAAGCATCTAAATCTTTGAAAATATTTTCACATAGAAAAGACCGTTCAACCTTTCATATGGTTTTTGAAAAATTGAAATCGGCTGATTAGGACGGCCACAGTAAATTATAATAACTTTTTTTTTTTAAAGAAGCGTCTTTCCGAGTACTTTAAAATTATAGTTTTTGAAAAAACTAAATTGTAAATTGATAAATGCAATCTAATTGTTTAAAAATAAAAAAAAGAGTTAACTTTAAAAATTTACTGTGGCCGTAATAATCAACCGATTTCAATTTTTCAAAAACCATTTGAAAGGTTGAGCCGTCTTTTCTATGTCAAAATTTTCAAGTATCTAGATGCTTTATTTCAGGCTGTGAAACATTTTGAAAATTTGAAAAATTTTTTTAAAAAAATTATCTTGCGAAAACTATCTAATCGATTTTAATGAAATTTGGTGTGTTGTTTTATTATACTCTAAAGTTTTGTTTAATAAAATTAGAATGCCCTCGGAGTATTTAAAATATTAAAAAAAAATCCAAAAAACTTGATTATTTTGCCTTTTTTTCATCAATTATTGCTATTTTGCAACATCGGTAATAAATTTAAACATTTTTAACTTACAGTATATTGTGCAAAATTCAATTCTAAAACTTTTTTCCTCTTCAATATTCTTCCAAAAAGCATAAGTTCCAAGATATAAGTAAAAAACTCTGATAAATTGGTATTTTTTAAAATGTTTTAACATTTTTGCAATATTGAAAATGTTTTGGACCTCGCCTAGAACGATGGACCTACACTTTTATTATGTGAGTTATACTGAACGTAATCCAGAAAAAAATTGCTTGCCCCCTCTCACATCCACCTCAAAACAGATCCGTCCTGGTCTATATCATTTTAATTACACTCTGTATATAAAAAAGAAAAAAAACATAGGGTATCTTGGTTTTATATCCTCTATGAATATTTAAAAAAACTCATACGACTAAAAATATAAAATATATGTTATTCTAATAAACACATTTTTTTGCTTTATAGTCTCTATATTGAGAGAGTACTGTAGCTGCCATTTTAGTTTCAAAAATGTAATTTCGACATTTTCGTTAAAATATGATTTTGTTAGTGCTCGTTAGCTCTTTGGAATTTATTTTTATTTTACTACATAGAATTAATAATAATAAGAGACAGTACTGTATAAATAATAACCACCAAAAACTAGCAAAATTAAAGCTGTGCTAAGAGATATCATTAACCGACCATCATTTTCACACATTTCTTAGATTTGTGATGATTTTTAGTTTCAGATTTCTACTTAACAAATCAAAATTATAATATTTTTTTGGTTGAGGTTGTGTCTTTTTGCGTCGAATCCAGTGGAATACTGAATAGATCAAAGTTACATTTTTAAACTGAAATCATAACAGGCCATGGCTTACCTAAAAAGAGGGTATTCTGTGCCTTTTAAAAAATATTTAGTTTATTAGATTTCCCGCAGAAATGACACATATTTTTGGGATGAATACTTAAATTTTTATTGATTCTAAGGCTTAACTTAATAGATCAAAGTTACATTTTTACATAGAAACTATAAGAGGTTATGGCCCACTGACAGTAAAAAAAAATCAATCTATTTATGTCACCACTATATTTTGTTTGCCTCCACAGCCAGCTTTATATTAATTAATATATTTATTTCGAGTCACGGTCAACTTTGTTTTTTTTTAATTGAAATAAGAAAAACGTACCTGACTTTTTGTACACTTTGAGATGATTATGACAAATTACATATTTTTTGAAAATACAGAATACCCTTCAACAAGGCTAAAGGCTCGAAAAATGTAATTTTCATCTGTAAATAAAAAACCATTAGTATGTTAAAAAATTAAGAAGGTCCTACGCTACCGGATTCTATTCACGCTACAAAATTTTATATTAAGTGTCACCTGTATCAGAAAACCAACTGTAACTGTTATAGATATATCACCTAAAACATACAAGTTTTTTATTTTTGACTATATCTCCAAAACGACATCGAAAATCGCAGCTTTCTTTAATAATACCTACCCGAGATATTTTAGCATGACATCAAAACATGGGATGCATTATTACAGTCAGATCGTTGTATCAAACCATTAAATGGAGTCCTTCAACATTTAAAAAACTAATTAAGACATTATTTTTTTAATTTGAATGATGTCTATATTCTCCCACGTTCCATAATTTAACATCAGAAATTTCATTATTTTCTCCGTTGGTGATAACTTTTAACTGTTTTGTACTGATATGCTGATAAGACGTGTAAAAACTGCAAAATTCGCCATCTACTTAAGTTAATTCTCCTACAAACTTCATAAAAACTGCATTGATGAGATACCTGCTTATGGGTGAACTTTGATCGCTCGCAGCCAGATGTTAATCATTTAAAGACGCCTATTAATTTCACTCTTCTATAATTTTAAGTGTTGTGGCCTGTTTGCTACATTGTATTCCTCGTTTATTAATACCGCGTCCGCCTTGTGGATGTTTCATTTCATCAAAATTGAGAACAATTACACAGCTCGTGACCTCAAAATTCAAGTGTCCTTGAAGCGTGTTCCGAAGTACTAGGGTTCAATTTATGGCACCAAAGACGTCAACCGAACAAGTGGGACAGCTGAATAGAGCTTAGAACAAGACACTGATTTACGGATGCTTCGAAGACTGAATAACGAAATAATGTATCGTTTACGTCTAATGTGATACGGCATTCAGAATTTACAACAATAAATAAGCGTTAATGCTAATCTAAAATATTTTAGAATTATTTTCTCTGTATGTTATTTTCTCTGTATGTTATGGTATGTTATAAACTATAAGATATAAGTAGAACAATTTTTGGCATCGAAGAACATTGTTTGACTTCGTTTGACAAGATTTTTTTAGAAAAAAGTTTTGAGTTTGTTTGAATTAGCTTAGTAAATACAATAAATAAGTTTTTTTTTACAATTTTTGCAATAAAGTAAAAATACGAGAGCTAGTAATGGAATATAATATGTTTTTTTAAATAGAACAAATATTTTATAATAATTTCACAGCGAATGTAATCTCTTGAATGATTATACAATCTTTCAAATATTTGGAAATATATTCCAAATGTAGTGTAAACATTTAAGGGATGATTCTACTCGTGACAATATTTAAGTTATTAAAATCTCAAACTTATTAAATTTTGTGATTTACTTACAATTTTGATTTAACAATATTTATTAATTCCATTTTCAAGAACATCACTTGAAAAAATAATCCTAAAGTGAAATACAGAAATAGCGTTGATCTCATCTGTCATGGCTATTCTTGTGTGACTTTGTCAAGGGTGAATTAGAATTATAAGAATACATAATATTCTAGGTCCTTTAACTTAGCTTCGGATTTTTTGGTAAAAAATTCAATGTCATTCATTTCTACGTTTATTTATTTTGGTTCGTGTTCCTTCAGTTTATAAAATATTTTTCGTTTATTTGAAGGCCAACTCACAAAATGTTCAAAATCGAAACAAAATTTGTCATTTGTTAGTGCTTTGTTAGTTTCTTAGTGCTTGCTTTCGAGTTTCGAGTTTTTTATTTCAAATCCTGCCACCAAAATGTTTTGAATTTTGAGGAATTTGATATCATTCGTTGGTGCTTCGTTAGAGCTTCTTAATGCCTTACGACCTACATTTTATTTCGATTCTGAACATTTTTCATTCAATAAACCAAAATCAAATACGTCTGAAACTAAAGAAGCACTAGTGAAAATAAATGAAGTACTAAAAAGCACTAATGCGGCATCAACGACACTTTTATTGAGAAAAATTCTATATAAATATTTAGTACTCTATATATTTAGTATTTTTGATGCTCTAAAACAGGTTATGATCTTTTAACAATAAATTCTTCAGCATTGTCTTTTCTCCGGTTTGCTGTTTTGATTATGAGACTTTTACCATTTCGTGTAACAGATGGGAAGAAATTAAAAAAAAATGGTTTACATATAGGTGTGGTAGTGGTTTTAGAAGGTTTCTAACATAATTAGCATTAATTTCATTGGTCAAAATTATAATTGAAATATCTCAGTAGATATTAATACAGAAAACAGCAGACATTATTTTTTTTGTAATCAGTTACCAATCTGTTATATTTTGAGATACTAAATATGTTCTTAATTTTGTTGTGCTAGTTTTTCGCAGCCTTCTGTTCCGAGAACTACAGATGTGCTATACAAATAAATTAATTAGTAAAGCGAAAATATATAAACAAGTTTTCTGTATCCTTATATTCAAATTTTGAGAGCGTAAAGCAGACTTAATTGTGAGATTAAAAATATAAAAGTTGTAGGTCGATCTTTATTTGTACCGAAGTTGATCAAAAATTTATCGTAGTCGAAACAACATTCAAATATAGCAGGCATGCTGTTCTTGCTGTATAGCTTTCGCTGTTGTAGTAGGCACAAGTTCAGCAAGAAAAAAAATGTAAAATGCAATAATATACAGGGTGTTTTATTCGCAAAATTAAGTTTGGTAACTCTCAGAAGAAATGAGACATCCTGTATAGTCGAAAGTTATTTTGCAAAGCAAAGAAGTTGATTAAGTGACATTTTTATCTGAAGTATTATTTGGATATTAGCAGAACTGTGAACCAATTTGTTTTAAATGGAACACTTTGTATACCTAAGTAGGAAAATTTATCATCATAATAATTGTTGTCTTGATTATTATAGTCATCCTCATCATAGCCATCATCTTCCTCATTATCATCAATACCAGTGAATTTTATTTATAACATTATATTTAGGTAGTTATATACACTTTAAATGAATCTAAACATGTCTGATTGGTTGAGTCCAATCAGATCATGTTCACTTTTATTCGTACATGCAGAAGTACAAAGTAAAAGGTAACAATGTATCGCAAAACGAAAATATACATTCAAACGTATAATTCTACACAATGTATTGCATTTCGTATAAAAAATTTTTTACAATTTCCACTATTTTATCAGTGTAGGCAGAAATATACTTTGGTATGGATTCGGAATATAAAGGATATTCTTTTAGTAAAAAGCATGGAATTCTATAGGAATAAATATAATGTTCGAGTTTTGTATGCAACATTTTCTTTAACTTAACTTTAACCACATTTCTTAAATAAATATTTCCTCTGTATTGCAGAACTAAAATCTAAATATTGAATGAAAACTACAGTGTTAATCATATTGTAGTACGAACAAAAAGTAATAAAAATATCGTAAAATGGTTTATAAGCACTGATTTGCACTTAGTTACAGATACACGAATTCATTATCGTATACATGAAACAAAGAAATATATGCAATTCCAAAGATCGTACGTGATAACTACATTCTTGCTTGAGGTTAGCGCTTCACTTTCCAAAAATATCGTTCCGCAAGCTAAAACGAACAATATTTATTAACATTAACGCAAACAATGGTTGTGTTACAACAATAAATGCACGAGATATAGAGTTTATTGTTCAATGCACTTAACTGTTCAGCGTATCTACTTATGCTTCATGTGAAACAAATTGGTAACCTCTGAAAAATATACTAGCAACAAAGCTTACATTTGTCAAATACGGTTTACGTTGATCCATAGATCATTCTATGTTTAATTTTAAGTAAATTGATGTGAAATTACTGTTATATTAAACGTACCTTAGAAACTAAATAGTACATTATATTATAAGGGAGAGAAATGCGTTATTTTGGCAGAGGTGCAATTTGAAGCCCGAGGGCTACAATGCACCGAGGACAAAATAGCATCTCTCCCGAATGGTATATACTATTTTTTCCACGGTCTCATTAACTTAAAAACACATATTTTGTCATTACGAAGTAAGTAGCACCAGAATTATTGTACTCGGATTTGAGCATTTATTTAGTAGTCGTTGAGTTATTGTCATAACTACAAAATAAACAAACAAAAAGAATTGTCAAATTAAGGTGCTAGTTTGGTTTAGTTTAAAGTTTGTTTAGTGCACAATGAAAAATTGTGAGTCGGAAGAGATTGTGGAGGCTGCAAATATTGCAATAAGCAATTTGCAGCCTACGAAGTCAAGATCTTTATACGATATAGCCTACAATCGGTTCAAAAAGTGGTGCGCCGAGAAAAATGTTCAAGTATACAGCGAGAATGTTTTGTTGGCATACTTCAGTGAAAATGCAAAGAATTACAAGTCTTCCACATTATGGGCGCAATATTCTATGGTTAAGTCATGCTTGATAATTTACAACAACATAGATATAAGCAAATTCCCCAAGCTGATCGCATTTTTGAAAAGAACCGGTGACGGATATCAAGCGAAAAAATCGAAAATATTGACAAAGGGCGAAATCGACCGTTTTCTATCAAGTGCAGATGACAAAGAATTCTTAATGATTAAGGTAAGATTACTTTTGTTGTTAGGTATTTCAATTATTAAGTATTTTGATTTTTTATAGGTTGGATTAATTCTGGCGATTGCCGGACCTTGTCGAACTGATGAACTAGTCAATTTAACTGTAGATGAAATTGAGGATGTAGGCTCTTCCTTGATTGTAAAAATTCTAAACACTAAGACAAAGATTCCACGAACCTTTGTGGCTTGAATTGTTTCGAAAATACCTGTCCCTTCGTCCTCCCCACGTCAAGCATAAGCGCCTTTTTCTGTACTACAAAGCAGGAAAATGTAGTTCGCAGCCAGTTGGCAAGAATACCATGGGAAAAATTCCGAGTGTAGTAGCTTCGTATTTAAAATTACCTGATGCTGCATGTTATACTGGTCACTGCTTACGAAGATCTTCAGCGACATTACTGGCAGATGCTGGTGTGGATATCACGACAATAAAGCGTTATGCTGGTTGGAAATCAACGACAGTCGCTGAGGGTTTTGTCGAGAACTCCATTGAAAATAAGACCAAAATTGCTAATCAGGTTTTAGTAGGTACCACTACTAGCGCAATCACAAAAACTGTAAATGTAAGCGAAAGTAATATTCCTTCTAATATTAATTTTGAAAATTGTACAATTGTATCATTTAATTTAAATGTCAATAAATAATTTCAATGTTATCTTTTTTTTGCATGAAAAACGTTCTCCATAATGTAAACTCCCTTGGGAGCATTATACTCCCTTGGGAATAATCGACTACTTTTGTTTTAATTTTGATGTCATAGAAACTGATTTCTACTCCCGACCGTGGAAAAATGTAATTTAATTATATCAAGCACTACTGAAACTCTAATCATGATTCGACTGTGAAGATTATCTTCTTTCAAAATTGGAATTAATTCATTGGCACTCCATAATTGTAGGTATTATTCTTTGCTTTTAAAGCTTCTTTATATTTTAACAAATCTTAAGACTATAAAAATTGTTCAATTGTTCAGACGAGCTGCTTCATAAATAAAAGTCCAAAGGATTTAGATCTGGGGAACGCGGTGGCTATGCTGTTCTATGGACCTTGTTGACCTATCAATTTATTCTGGAAATGACTATATAACGTGCTGATACCACATATTTTGAACAATATTAAGCCCTACGTAATTGTTATATATGATATATGTAAATACTTTTGAGTAACCTGATATATACGTTGTACTATTTCTGTCAGCGAGCCATTGCTTTTTGCTCTTCTTTTTTTTTGTAAAGAGCTGATAAAAATCTCGATGTACGGCTTTAGACGGACATTCCTTTGTATAAAATTAGCAAATAAACATTTAAAAATAAATGCGTTACAATTTATTACAGTAATCAATGAAATCAAAAAGGTTGTTTTCTAAGAAAGTTCTATACATACCTGCATTTAAAAGACCATTGAAAACATATACAGTTAATTACTATTGAAAATGCTATGCCAAACGTTGACACTGAAACGTTGCTGAGATCGTTTTGATCTAATTGCATGCTGATTTTGTTACGCCCAGTTATGTTCATTATGATCATTATTTATGCCGTCCATAGTAAAACACGCTTCATCAGACAACATGACAAGCGAAATGAATCTATCATTTTCTGCATGTTGTTGAAGTATTCAATAAATTCTAATAGCTGAGCATGTAACGCTTGTACATTTTGGCGATGAAACACTGTAACATCTCTCTGATCGATACACGCCATACAAAATTTGGTGATCAGTGAAGATTACTTGCTATACGCCGAACACTAATTAAAGAGTTTTCAATGACAGCTCTATTATATCTTCTTCATTTTGTACATTCACTTCAGTAGGACGAATGGCCGTTTTCCATACTAAAGACAGTGTGGGCAGGTTGACGTCTATTTGGCTATCTTCGTCGGTTATCTCAGACTGTTTGTCTGGCGTTATCGAATACCCATACAAAGGCAGTATCTTCATACTTTTCAGTTGTAAATAAATGCATTTTTTATTTAGCATGCTAATTGTCAAATGAATAAAATAAGTGACAACATTAATAATCATTGTTATAGCAACCACCATTTTTATTTATCAGGCTACTTTGATTGAAATATGGAAATTACATATATTTTTTAAAATGCTTGTAACTTTTAAACAGAAACGAATCGGACCTATGTTCATATAAGAAAAAATGTTTGAAATTAACCCAGCTACCATATGTCCAAGTTCGTCATAGAGTTTGTAGAACACCCTGTATAGAGAGTGTAATGCAATAACGTGTCAAAAATAATGGCGAGCTTTTACACAAATGAAAAGAAAGGAAGCATGCCACCACGTTTCTCTCGGGAGAACAGTGGAAGCAGGAAGGTGATATGTTCCCCTCGCGATCCCTAGTATGCTATACTGCTGGATGAGTACTCATGAGCAGGAATATATCTGAAAGACAGTGATATCCAGTAGTTTTTCACTGGGTATGTATTTCTTCTTTAAGGCAGAGTATTTCAGAGCGTATTTCAGTCTTTCAGGCAGAGGTTTTCGCTATTTTGATGGCGGCAAGTAAGGACCTCCTCCTTACGGAAATGTGTAGAGGAGAAAATTTTTATCTGCTTCGACCGTCCGTCTTTGTTCAGGAGTTGGGAGATGTTAGGGTTGGTTTGGGTTCCGGTCCACCTGAGTATCCCTGACAATGTGAGAGCAAGCCTTGGATCCAGGGGGCCTGGCCAGGGACCTGAGTAAATCCTTGGAATCATACGATGTAGAATTAATGGGGCCCTTAATAAATGGGCCTATCAAATATTAGGTCAAAACTGGAGGATGAAGAGATGATGTAGGCAGGCCTACAGCTTTATGTATGAGCCTAGCAAATCTAAGACTAGATGATTGCTGAGTCTTGGCCGAAGAACCATAAACCAAAATAACATTGACAACAGGCCATTGCAGACTTAGGAGGTACTTAGTATAATGGGAATTAGGTAGGATCCTTTATGTCCGAAATGTGGAGAACCCTATCCATCTTCTGGAACACTGTGCAGCCTTCGGGAGGTTAAGGCATAAAGTTTTGGCACCGAAGAGTTGCAAGGATATGAGGTGATGAACCTGCCACGGATCAAAATCCTGGCGTTCATAAAGCCTAGTACGCACTGGCATTCTTTGTTCAGACTCTTTGTCGCAGACTCGCGGATACATGTCGCAGATTCTTTACTCCGCAACATTGTCGCGCTGGAAATCATGTACGCATCTAGTCTGATTCGGAACCATGCCGATCGAGGTCGCGCTCTCGAGGGTTGCAATAGGACCCTACTTATTAGCCCTTCGAAGTAAAAATAGGGCTAACAAAATGCCACCACGTTGGTGTCCCATTTCCCATTTCAGATGGGATTAAAAAAATACTAAAACACAACACACCAGATGCAAGATTCATAGTCGCGGAGCGTCTCGGATGCAAGAAAATGAGTCCCAGACGCAGCTCTACGACAAAGAATCCGAACAAGGAATATCAGTGCGTACTAGGCTTTAGGGCGTCAGCTAGGTTCGAGGAGGGTCAGAGCCAGAAAGTAGATGGGTGATGGGAAGGCGGAGTAAGCAAAAAGGACCCGCCAGCCTAATTGCCAGGCTGACGCCGCCGCCGTCCCAATCTACGGAGCTTTTATAAATTATTGCAAACCACAATTTTGTTTGGAACAGTAATTTTATTTTCTTTGCTTCGGCAATTAATTTTAATAGTTGGCAATAATAATTAATTTCGATAAAATTAAAACAATAAGATTAAGATTACATTAAAATACAACATTTTTTTTCATCGGCTGTGATTGGTGTAAATTTTTACAATCAGCGATCGCATTATCTCGAGCGTAGGTGTAGCAGTATGTTACTGTTCATTGTAAACGAATCATTAATATTGGTGACGCCATGATTTAGAGATTTTTCGTTACCAGTACTAGTCGCGTTGGGTTGCCTAAGGCGATAACGTGGCTTGTAAACATTTATGAAGGCTCTGTACTACTACTACTACTACTACTTTTGTATACTGGCTATTTTCTTTGAAACATTTGACTCGGTAGATCTCAGAAATTGGGGCGTCGAGGACAAATGCTTATATAAGAAAATAATCGTAAATTTAGAAAACTCCTTCATGTTACAGGCATTGTTAGGTAGCTTTTTTTACCTAATTATTATAAATTTTGAATTCGTACCAATACGGTTAAAAAATCAAGAAGTCAATTTCAGTTGAAATAAAACTTGTTTCAGAAATGACAAAAAAGATTGCTGTAATGTGTTTTAGTTTTCGATATAACATAATTTTTTTTAAATTTGACATTCAGGAAAATAAATATCACTTGGCATTTTTGATTAACGCTTGTGAAAGATTTTTCATGCACCTTTGGACAACTAAAAGGTTGGTGATATATAGCCTACAAAGAGTGTTATCGAAATAAAGTTTTTATCAAAAATTTAGTTGATTATCATCGCCTCATCGTCAATCAAAACGTGTCAGTAGATAGACATTCAACTAAATCATTCGTGGTCGCCTCACCTATGGCACACTCATGAAAATTAAGTTCTATGTCTGATGATTCTACCGAGATATTGCGGGTATAACTCAATACTGATCGGGGCTCTAGTTCGCAGGGTAGTTAAACTTATTTTTACTTTTATATCATTTACTTTCCTGGTATATGCTTAGCAGTTTAAGGGCTAAGGAGAAAACAATTTTTTTGCGAGATATTTCGACTATATATACCCATAAAATTTGTACTTTCTAAAACCGTAGATACCACAAAAAAATCAAAGATATTGCTACTGGAATTTAGAAGGATCTGTTATTTAACCGTATATTTTTTGTTCTATAAACCTTAAAGTTTAGAAAAACTCACGATTTACTAACAGTAAAAGCAAAGACCAATTTATCCGGATACCCAGGTCTGACCTACTTAAATCCAGACGAAATGTGCTACCATTTACCCCAACTTGCATTACAACCCTTTATTACAGTCGGCTCCTTTATTCTGAATAAATATACCGTTCAATTTCTTATAAAAACTAATAGTCTCATTGTATTGAAAGGGGATCGACGTTTGGCATATGTCAAACGGGGAATTGCTTAATTGTAGGGGTAGGTATAAAATCTGAGGGACCGCTTGTTTAGGTAAAATTTTAAAATGTAGAACGCTGTTAATCATAGGTATATTTAAATTTATTAACCCCAATTTTCTCTTGGAGTAAATTAGGCCCATAAAATAAATTTTCTGGATTGGTTAAATATAGCAAAAAACTGTACCTATTTTTGTATTTCATTTGAAATTTTCACTAACAGAGTACTGCTTAAAGTTCCAAGCAAATTCACTAAATGATTATTTCACTAATAATTTGAAATTTACTGTCGCTTTTATGTACTTACCTACATTGTTACAACAAAATTTATTTTTCATGTTATATTCCTCACTGAACCTCGCCCCTTTCTTAATTTTTTTCTGTTAGCTATTGTTGTTTATAAAATTGAATTAAAAAAGTTCTCTTTTAGGCAACTTGAGAATAAAGATAAAGCCTCAAATTAATTCAAACATTCCATCCAATTTCCAATGTTATCAGTAGCGTATTATTTATTTTTACTCGACCTCCGACTTTTTATATTAAATTTGAATATAAGAAAAGGTTACAACTACTATAAATATAAAATACAGAATTCTGTATTTATAATTAAGTCATTAACAACTGCAGATTCTATTTAAAAAAGTATAACTTTGATCTATAAGTCGATATCCCTTAGAATCATTGAAGAATTGAATATGTTACTACTTTCTATGTGAAAAAATTTGTAAAATATAGACTATATTTAAGCTTCATTGGTAACCATTACAAGGGTCACAGAAAACTTTTACAATGTTAATTTTTTGGCTATAAGGAGAAAATCACAAGTATCTATCCTTTTCTCTAATAATCCAGCCTAACTGAAAATGTGATGCACTGACACAAATGACCTCCGCACAGTCAATAACTGAACGGATTATGAAAATAAAGTATGTTATTGAAGAGTAAAGTATTGAGAAAGAGTTGTTTCCTGTATAAAATCTTTAATTTTTCGATTTTCGTCATTCCATGCAAACATAAAATGTAGAATTTTGTAGAAGCTTGTGCATTAAAATTATTAAGTTCATAAACAAACAATACCAGCGTTTTGTATGTTGAAGATACACTACTATTGGTCGTTGTTGGAACTTCTAAAATAGCAACATAATCCATGATGGAAGTGCCATTCTGACTGCAATGAAAGTTCCTCATCCTGAAGCTTCCAGTAAATACGTCATCACCACCTTTATATCACTTTGAAGAATTTCAATGAAACATGACAATAAAAAAAGTAAGTACCTAAGTTATTTATTGACCTTATTTTATTTGTTGGTATTTTATGTTTGAATAACATTTTATGTACATTTTTACTTAATGCATATGTTTCCATTGAAAAAAGGATTGTTGAATGCGTCACTTGAAGAAGATAAAAATATACTACCAGGACTGTAAATTGGCTGTAAATTTGATATTTGGTCATTATTTGAAGTGTACATGGAAATATGTAGTTCATTTTCGAAACTTTAATTCAGGAATGGTAATCATTTGAGTAGAAACTTTCGACTTTACGAATCCACACAGGAAAAAGTCGCATGGTGTAAGATCTCAGATTTAGGTGGATAGTTTCACGTGTCATATGGCAGGTGGCATCATCCTGCTGAACTACATGTCATCCAAATCCATGCTATCCAAATGAGGCCGCAAAAAGTTCAATGGTATCTCTCGATATCGTTTTCCATTGGCAGTCATTGCGTTTCCAGCCCCATTTTCAAAGAAGAAAGGACCGATCGGATCACTCTATCAGCATAAAATCTCCACCACACTGTCACTCTTTAGGTATATGGTGATCGTTCTTGAATGACCCGAGTTTTGTCTGTGTCTTAAAATCGACAATTTTGTTTGTTCACATGGGTACCCACCAAGATGGAAATTAGCCTTGTCGCTAAAGATGATTTTCTTAGCAAAATTAACATTCTCCAACATTCATTCAATGAATGTCTGACGCATTAAATGGGTCTGGTTTCAATTCCAGGGTTAGCTGAATTTTGAATGGATGCAGATGCATTGTGCTTTTTGAAATGTTTAATTGCAGTGACTGACGACGTACTGAGGATAAGGGAATTTCCGCAACACTATCACTCACTCTAGCAATATTTTCAGCTGAATGGTCAGTACGGGGTCGGCCTGTTTTGTATTGTCTGCAATCGAACCTGTTTGTTCAAATTTGGCATTTAATCTTTTCACAGTTGTTTCATTCGAGGCGATCCTTCTACCAAAAATTCCACGTAATTTGCGCTCAGTCTCAGCTACACACTCTCCGTACTTGTAATTAATTTTTACAATATTCAGATGCTCATCCGTTGCATAGCGCTCCATTTTGTCTAACCGCAACGTGTATACTACAACATGTGACCATGCACAATGCTGCCAAGTCTTCGGAATAAAAATGACGCCCAATTCAAATCTTGCGTTACATTTGGGATGCTCTTTATATCATTTTGTTTTTTAGTTTCAGTACGGCATTCAGTCTATTAAACGATTAGACGAAAAACTTGTTTTGTTGGTATTATCTTTATTAAATATTAGTAGTTGTAGGATCTTTTAATGTATTTTAGATAAAATAAAAATATTAATAATTACATTCAAGACCTGTTTAGCTGACGCGCTATGGAATAAATAATAATTAATTACTTTCTTATGCGATTTGTAGAATTTAATTTCGTTAAAATAATTATACAGGGTGTTAGTAAATATGTGCCAAATATTTTAGGGGGTAGCCGAAGTTATTTTGTGAAAAAAGTTCATATAAACGTAGGTTGAAATATGCTTCGTTTCCGAGTATTTAAATTTTAATTTTTTATTTATTTTTATTAATTATTTTGAAGAGTTTTAAAGATATTGACTGGAAATTTGAAAAACGCTTTGTAGGAATAAATGTGCATTTTTTGGGGTGAACCGAATATTTCTACCTGCATCAGTGGCGTTCGTGCGAGAATGCCACAACCTTTTTTAATACAAAAAATGGTATGCCACTGACTTTTCCCGTTTTTAATTTTTTTTTTTTAGAAATCGCCATCAATTCTGAATGAAATTGGTCTCTTAAATTTTGTTCGTCGGATGCACTATTTTTGAGGAAAAAAATTAAACATATTTCATTGTAAGTTGTGTATTTTTAATTTATATTGATACATTATCTAGTAGGTTGCTATCAATATTTCTAAATAAAATACAACCATCAAACGAGTCAATATCTTTAAAGCTCTTTAAAATAATTAATTAATAAACAAAAAATTAAAATTTAAACACTGTATCTCGAAAACGAAGCATATTTCTACCTACGTTTATATGATCTCGTTTCATAAAATAACTTCGGCAACCACCCCCTAAGATATTCCGCATTTATTTACAAACACCCTGTATATTTATAACCAAACATCTATGTTATTGTCATTAATTATACTAAAGGACGTTTTTTTGCATTTTTAACATTTTATTTTCATTTATTTATTTTTAACACCGTAGTAATATAAAAATTATTAATTTGGCAGTGTGGAAAAATGGATAACAAAATTAAAATCGTAGTATTTTACACATATGAGGAAACTACGCACATGTCACATTACTACACACACAGCCATGCTGATCATTATACGTTACCCACTCGTTAAAACCTAACCTCCATATGTTGTTCATACAGCGACCTCTGGAGGCGACTATTACGTCGCGATTATATAGTCATACCGAGCTACCTGATGTTCAAATTAGTAACAGTATCATGTGTAGAACAATGGAAGCGTAGTCGACCCAATTCGAGGAGGTATGTTGGTAAAACAAATTAAAAATAAAATGATTCATGTACCACAGTGTGTAGTTATTAATAATTCATCTTGCAATACCCAAGTTTGAGTAATAATAATTCAAGCCAGCCAAGCAAAAAGTTTCGCAAGGGACTGACTGGCAACAGCTAGCCGACCACTTGGTCCGCGGCGTTTCGTCCGATACGAGGAGCTGTTAATATATAAAAAGCGGTCCGCATTCTTTTTGGTGCTGACCGTTATAGCCAAACTTACCATCCGTAAACTTTTTTACATGTCTCTAAAATGAATAATTAGATGTAACTGTAGGAGATTATGACAGCGTTTATCGAGGTTAGACAATTCTCGGAAGCCACTGCTGCTGATAAATGTTGGAATAATAAAATGACGTATGACTGAACAACGGTAAGTACTACGTATTCTCAGACATTAACTGAGTATTTAATTAATTATTACAATAACTGAAAAATGCCTTACATTTACGCAGGTTAATTAGGAACATTTTTAATTTTAATAAAGAATTGTGTTTCATAAAAAAAGTAATATACATAGAAAAAATACAATTGTAAAGATTGCGTTCTTTTTAAATACCGTTTTAAATTAGAACATTTTTATCAAAACAATGTTCATAATGTATGTTTTCAGTGGTACAAAATTCTAAAATTCTAGTTACAGTTAAAGTATATCTTTTGCACTAAAAATCTGAGAAAAATGTCAGGTAGTTTACGAGACGCAGAAAAAATGTTTACAACATTTTTCGATATTCCGTATTTCAGGTGCGAGACTTACAGCGTGGCATATTAAGAATAGAACACCCCCTTAAAATTTTCTTTGTTCCCACGTTTAAAATTATTTTTTTCATATACGAGTATATTGCCCTCTACATAAAAATACCTGTTGAGCCACGATCACGACAGATGGAGCCATTTGCGCTCCCGCGTACATTGTATTTCCTTGTCGTGACGATACGACGCAAAACAGCTGGTTCGTTCGTCGGTTGTCTCACCTATAACACACTGATGAGGACTAATAAGTCCGAAACCGGTTTGTGCCTGGTGGGTAAACTGAACGACCCTAGCTGTTGCACTAGGTGTTGCGAGTATAATTCAATGCCGGTAGGGGCATATAGCCCTCGGAGTAGTTGTTTCTCGCAACACTGACAATTAAAACCTGTTGAGCCAACTACGATGGTCTATTTTGAAATCACACTAGGGAGATTTTTTAATTAAAAATCTGGGCATGTAGTCTTAAGTGACATCGCTTAAAATTTCAGCTTCGGTTTAAAAATCTAGGAGGAATGCCTGAAGATAAAAAATTATCCACTACCGATTAAAACTGGTAAATAATGAAATCTGCTTATGGACACACTGTAAAAATGTTAGGTTCTGCCTAAAATCCTGAAAATGACTTATAATCAGATTATTTTATTTACCAATTATTATATTCAGGGTGAATTGACATTTTTTTATCTTCCGACATTTTAATACGTCGTGAATTTTTAACATCACACAGAAACGTAATAAATTTATAACTTTTATAAAAAAAAATATGCATACGGATCTAATCTAATTGATCTAATCTAATCGAAACTATCAATCGGATTGTCATAATAAATGATGTACACTTATAAAGAATCATTCAAATCGTATCCCAAAAATATTTTTTCAGTGGCATTCTGCGTCTTAATGAGCAACATTGTATTGTATGATCAGTTTCTCAGGATTCTGTGGCAAATATTTATTGTGCACGCCTGACGCCAATTATTTTCTTGTGTACAAATTACATTATGAATATCGGTTCCGGTAAACTGACTTGAGGAAAAAAAGTTATATGCTATGAGTGACACTCTGATATCTATGAAAAAATGTCTCCATGAAGATAAAAAATCGATGAAACGCTTTACGCAACGATTGACAAGAAAAAATGCATTTAGGATAAATTTTACTGTTTGAACGAATTTGAAAATAGTTGGTAAACTTAGGTAAAATTGCATTACAAACACTAGTTACTAAGAAACATCCATAAGTATCGATATCCTAAAGTATTTTCCAGACGTCAATATTACGTTTCCTTTTATAGATTTCAAAATATTTAATTTGAAATATTAAATTAAACCTTTGGCATCATTAAATTTTAAATATTCCTAGATTTTTTAATGGATAAATGAAATAATAAACTTCGCAGATGGATAACCTGAATACTGGAATTAAGAGAGTAAAGAATGGCGTGCCAGCCACGCTGTTATTACTGTCATTCTGACGTTAAGTTTTTAACGCAAATTTCTGTCGAATTTATTGTTAAGGTATTAAGCTAAATGAAATAAATTCGCAGATTTTTTTCTAAGAAATCTTATGGACTGAAACCAAACAATGTTCTTCGATACCAAAAATCTAAGTACGCAAAAGTATCTAACCCCACAAACAAGACTCAAGATTCCTAATTATTACACCATCAAGACCTCGTAAATAGCTAGTAATAAAGAAGTATTCGAAATAAAATCTAAAAATGATATGTTTATACAAAAACACATACCTAATTTATTGAAATTGTTAAATAATGTAACTTTTCAGTATTTTTGTTGTTCTAATTCGCAAGGAGGCTATACCAGTTGAAACAATTCTAAGTAAAATGTGGAAACGGTTCGAAATGTGTGGTTTTACCTTAGAAAGGCAACAACAAATAAATGACTAAAATAAGCAAATATTAAGCAATTAATTATTATGTCAACATTTGTGTTTATTGTGCGGATGATCCCTGTATAACAGGTAGCATGCTGGCAATGGTACGAGCGAGTGTCAGTGTGTTGAAATCTAGGAAGTCCCCCGGCCTTGCAAGGACGTCGCTCCGTTCTTTCACCTCAGCTCCTTCGACGTCCTTATCATGCGCATTATTTTACTTTACTGCAAACGGAATTATTTTTATGTTCGAATTATGAAGTGTACACGGTTGAATTCTTTAAACTGGTTTAATTATATCAAATGACTTTATTAGATAGTGAGCCCGACAGCTAGTGGCGTTATTAAATCTAGCTTTGTGTCACTTTTGAGGTGAAGTTGATATAATTTCACAATCAGATGTGCAAGTTTCTTAGGTGTTTCTTATAAATATGTTAAAATAATGAATTATGTAATTAAACATTTAAAATATATCATTCATTCACATGAGTTGATGAAACTGTATTATTTAATAACTCATTCGACTCATTTTCGCAGTAAATATAAAATACCTAAGTTATTCATTTGGTTATACAACTTTTGAGTTGGTTTACACTGGTCAAATCGTCGGTTCAGATTTCTTGACATTTCGGGCGACAGAAGGATTTCTTCAGAAATTCTGAAACTGAAAATTACACTCTCTAATCACTATTTATATTTGGTGTATGTGCCTACTGTCTATGACTGTACAGGGTCATTTACATAACATTCTACTCCCCTTTCTGTTTAGTAAAAAATGGTAAAGACCAAAGATTTAGAAAATTTTCTTGCCACTTCAAAAAATACATAAAAAAACAGTTGACTGTTGCATTTTGTAGATATAAACCAAACATTTGCATTTTTAAATAGAATAGAAATAATTGTCGCTTATTTTACTCACCCTTTGTTTACTCACCTTTCCATTGGGAAAAGTCAAGATTGCCCTGCAACCAATCCATTTATGTTTTTCTGCTGTTAAATCTACTATTCAGGTATTTTATAATAACTGCATTGTGCACTATAAAAAGGCCATTTTTTAAATTATTTTTTTTTTATGAAGGGATAATGTTAGTTATGTATTTGACCTGAGAGAGAAAAATATTGAACAAAGTTGGTACTAATAATGAGGTGGATAACGGGCCATTACAAAACAGTCTTGCTTGGAATATGCGTCCTTTGTTTAGAAAAGGACGAACATATCAGAAAACACCTTTTATTATAAGAATTTTTTTTTAACAGAGAAATTAATATTTGTTTAGTAAAAAAAACATTCTTATTCCACACATAGTCAAAATCTTGACTATGTGTGGGACCAGTATACAGAGTGTGCCATTTAACACTCCCGCTGCTAATATCTTCTAATTGAAGAAAGTTATTTCTGTTCTGAAAACTGGGGTTGTTACTGGGGGTCCTTCGAATAGCTTGAAATTGCAGTTATAATTGTTAGTTGAAATCTTTCTGTATAATGGCGTGGTGATGCTAAAAAATTTTTTGATTCCTGGAACGTAGAAATGCGAAATTTTTTAGGTGACATTCGTGTTGTTTTAGCCTCATGCTAACGCATTTGTCTGTTTGTCTAACAACCTTGCCACATGTACGATTGATACTGTAAGTATACATCAGATCCTGCTATTATATCGCTCTCGTAGTTCGTCTTGGAAAAGGCTGCCCCTATTTTCTGTGAGCTGCTATACTGTATTCTTTCAAGAGATGGCTTAACTTATCAGTATATCCTTGTATGAAGGGCAAATAGATTACAATCACAACATACATTTCTTCACTTCTTATTCGGGGGTAACTGGACGAAACTTACGAACAAAGGTGAATTGGAATTGATGATGTGGTTAAATCTCTCAATTTCATTTGCCATTTTTTTTTATTAAAATTAACACCCTATATGAAACGAATTCATAGGAACTTTTTTTTCATCTTAGTGAGTACAAAACTGATATACCGATAATTTGTGTTTTCATGTGCATGCCGCTAAGAATGGCTTTAAAAAAATTTTCTACAAAATTAAGTTACCTATCGAAAAGAGATAAAAGTGGTTATCCGGCTCTTTCAAAAGATTGTAATATTTCAGTGGCTTAGAAGTATTGTTGAAAAACAGTATTTTTGAATCTCCGCCGTTATTAACACATTTATCTAGACCATATTCGAATCGCACAGATTTGTTAGATAATACCCTATACCAGATTTTAACTGGCTTGGTCAACTCATTCTCATTCTCATTCACATTCCTATTCGCAATCTCATTCTCATTTTCATCTTCATTCTCATTCTTATTCTCATTCCATTTTCATTCGCATTCGTATTCCCATTCTCATTTTCATGCTTATTCTCATCCTCTATACATTTATTTGCCTACACAAATTTACTTCCTCCCTCATGTGCCTTGAAAAACTTAGTTTTTATACTAAGTTCACTTAAAACATACTTAAATATTGCAAAATTAGTCGAAATGTAGAGGTCGATTCGACGTTGAAAGATTCAACCTACACGTCGACACCAAAATAACTCCGATCGAACCACCCCTGCGCCTGCGCTTTGCCGTCGCAAACAAACATTTGTACACTTTCATAGTTTAGACTCCCCTATACAGTGTTAAATTCTACATATTTTTTTAAAATATAGCGTTTCACTACTGATACTTATCATTTCCAATGTTAAAATATGTAGGTATAACTAATTTTTATATCGTCCGTTACATATTTATATATCTACTTGTAATTGTAAATCTCAAATTACTGTTACGTGAAATTTTTTTACTAATATTAATTTTTTTTTCAACACATTTCTGTTTGATATCTATCGAGATAAGTTTGTAAATATTATACAGGGTGATTCAGAACTTATCCAAAAAAAATTCTGGATGTACAGGGGACCCTTACAAATACAATTTTGTAAAGAAAAAAGCAAAAAGGGCAGTTCGAAAATGATTTAAAAAATACACTTCTGCACGCACGGGAAACTGGTCCACTGTAAAACCTGACCTCGCACAATGCGACCGGCAGAGCGGTGTGATAAAAACGGACAAAAACTTTCGCATGGAAAGAAATAAATAGAATTTTATAGCACCTATTTTATATCGGCAAATTCAAATGCTTTTGCCTTTATTAATTAGAAAATTAATTTGTGTTTTTAAATAATAAAATCATTTGACATACCCGATGTTACAACAACAATTGTTCAAAATTTTATCCACCAACGTGTAAACACATTTGGGTCCGTCTTACTCACTTTCTACTAACTAACGCAAATGTTGTCTTGCTTCGCCATAACACAAATGCTTCACCATCATACAAATGTTGTCTTGCTTCACCATAAATTAAAACTATATCCATCAACTCCGAGTTGCTATACACTCAAAGCATTTTTGACACTACTAAAAAACTGTTGTAAACACCACAGATAACAGGTAAACACTATCGCAACGACGGATTTCAGTATTCGGAGTCGCTAAGGTCTCGTGGCTCTCCACGCGTATTGCGAATGACGATAGAGACTACAGTTGTCCAGCTATGTAGTGGTTGAATGTACTATAACTTAATAAACAATAAACAATAATTTTTTTCTCGGAAACTATAAGGATTTTACAATTTTTTTTTTACGATATTGACTCCATTTCTCATGCCGCTTCTATTCCCAAATTTTTTTGGATAAGTTGTGAATCACCCTGTATTAGTATACTATTTCGTTTTCACATAACATCTGTATTTTCAAATATTGGTAAAATGAACTTTAATAGACGCAAATCCTTTATAATTCATAGAATATATACCTTTACGCAGAGTCTGTTATGTATTAGGTAAATAGTTATTTCTGGACGACATTTTAACGATGTGCAAGATTAAACGAATCGATTTATGGTACTTTATTTTTCATTCATTTCATTAGAACATATCAATGGTCTGCAATAATGGCAATACCTGGCTAGAACCAGCTAAAGCATTCGCCGTGGGCAAATTTTCGAGGATCTATATTTGTGTCTTGAATTGGCAGCATGTGTTGCGTCACGTAGTGATACAGAGATTATGCACAGCACGTGCACACGTGGATTGTCTCTTCAGTAGTGGAATAATAATTATTAATATTCTTTAAAAACATGTATTAATTTAGTGGAAACTGGCTGATACATTCAATAGATTTTTGATTTTTTTTTAAATCATTTGACTATTTAGTCATACATGAAAATAACTTCGAAAAAATTAAAAGTAAGGTGCTAATACAACTCAAATACTTAGTTTAACTATTTTGAACTATTCGGCATGTACGACAAACTTTATAAAATAAAACATACTACAAGAATTTGTTTATTTGAATAAATTTGGGACACGTTATCAGAATTTATAAAATTACACATTTTTTTTATTATTAGCTTTTGTCGTTTTATTAAGCCAATATAAATTAGTTCTATTCTTTAAATTCTCATCAAATAATGAGGTTAAGGAGGTACTCTTTGGTGGCAATGTCTAATGTCAACGTCTAACTTGAAGTTTAACAAATATTCTTTCAATTGGAGTGAGAAAAAATTGGTTAATTTAGAAATTTCATGTGTTTCAACTGACGTCAATTTTTGGATGTTTCACTTCGAATAAATGGTAGTATAAATTAATATTTCTAAAAGAGTATACTATAAGCACAAAGCGTTAGGTTAGACCATAGCTATCTGTAATTTATTTTTAACACATTAATATTACGATAATATATAATTCTAGATATACAGGGTGTTCAGGAAAGTTTGAGGACATGTTCCTCAGGTAAAAATAAGTAAAAAATATATATATAAACTTAGGACCGAAAACGCTTCTTTTGTGAGATACAGTGTGTGAACCATTCCAATAAAATTTTTGACAAATTTTAAGCATTCTGTTTATATACATTTTTTAAATTATTTTTACATAACGAATATTTCCTTCGAGTTTGTCGATTTAAACCTAAAACACCCTGTACAACTGTTTCTGAAATCTGTTAATAAATATGCAAATTGCCTCGTGTAAAAATATCAGATCGATTGCCAATGTAGTTTTTTTGAAAAATGGTATTAAAAATTATGCTCTTATACACAGGCTCTTATGGGAGTTGGGGAAAAAACTTTAATCAAACGTGAATATTGCTCTTAAAAATGGTTAGGATCGGGAAAATAACATTGTAATTAAAGAATTAATATTACTAAACATTTTAAAACAATAAAAATATGCAGTTACAATGTAATTATTGAGATAATGGAATGAATATATAACGTTTTGACAAATTTGATCAAACATCTGATCCAATGAAAGGAAATACGGCAACACTGTCCGCTGTATTTAACGCTTCGACTGACGCGCTATATTTGAATAGCTCGATTATAGACTATAAAATTATTCCAGTCGAAAACATTTGTAGTAATAATTAATATTAAATACATTTTTCATGATCTAATGCAATATAATAGCAATTTGAAAAAAAAATTGAAAGGATCTTTTTGCAAAACGAACAGTATAGATGTTCTGTCATAAACTTCAATTTGACAAGGCGACGTCTCACTATCATACACTGAACTTTTTAATAGTTATCATGGATTCTCGGTTTTTACTTTTTTCTCATCAATCCACCACATTCTGTTTCATACGCGTTTTATATTACTTTTCAGTCATAACTTTTCCTATGTACCTTGGATGTTCATTCATGTTTACGGAATAAGCGCAAAGTTGACAGTAATGACAGTTGACCCAACTTTTACCACCACGCCATAACAATGTTGCCAGATTTCATCCATAATTTTACAAGCTCTTAATGAATAAATAGACACTTTTATT
>NW_019416580.1:251134-256462 GCF_000390285.2 Anoplophora glabripennis | reverse complement strand
GGTGCCAAAAAAAACGCAACATAAAAAATATATATTTTTTGCGTTAGCAGCGATAGGTACAGTTTCAAATTCTTTATTTTATTCTGTGCAAATTCATGGAGGATAACACTGAAGATAATTAAATTTTATTTCACTTGTCAAGTAGGTGTTTTATACAACCCTAAAAACCTTGCTATTGAAAAAATAAAACTTGTTTATTTGGTATGGCTGTATTCGGTTTTCTATAAGCTTTTCAACGAGCCCCCTCATGCCTTATGTTTCCATTTGAAAAAAAGTAGGGGTAGCTGGGGGTTAGGGGGTTGAAGAAAAATTAATTATTGTATAACCGAAAGATGGGAAAAAAATCAAAATCTGTTAACATTTTTCGGCGTTTTAAAAAAAATTAACTCATTCAGAAGATATGAATTTTATTCCGTACTTCTCGCCATCCCTGTATAATTTAATATTTCATAGCTTGTTAATATTCACATCTCTCATACTTAATATTAATTCATTTTTAAGAGAATGTCATTTCAAACAACAAGTTTGATGGTCAATCACATCAATCCTATTGGAGGATTGTGGATATCCTATCTGAAATTTCTTGATGAAATTTATCTTCAATACTAATACTTATCACTAAACGTCATCTTGTTATTGACCATTAAAAAGTCATAAATGGTTTCCAGACGTAGACACTGTAATGTTTTATGGCTATAATTTGTGTAAAATAAACCACAGAAAAATATATTTTCTGTAATAATGAGCACTTCGAAACATAACACGGTAATTTATGTAGTCTACTATACTAAAAACTTGCTGTTAAATGTAAATTTCATTAAAATATCATTTCTTTCCGGAACTGAATACTTAGATGTTTCTTTATACAAAGTTATCCAGAAATGAAAGTGTTAGATATACATTTGTATAAATATAAAGTTTCGTTGTGACAAGCCGCGATATAATAATTATTTCTTAACTACTATCTACATACGCTATATCTTAATAACATTATGTTTCCATTAATTCCTAAATGAAACTAGGAAACCTTAGTTAATAGATTCGCATTGCAGGAGGACTGATGTATTCAGGATTCAAGAAACATTGCTCAATAATGTTAATTTGAAAGAAATGAAAGTAGGTACCGCAAAGAAAAATAATGATAATGATAATAACTATCTAACATATTGACATGTCTTTAAATTTTAACAATTAATTCATAGCTACTTTTAAAATAAATTGTGGGATATAGGATATAGGTATAGGATCAAGAAATGCGAGAAATTTCAAAATTTAAAAATGTACAGAGTTTTATTAAAAAAGTCGTACATTTTGACACTGTTGTAGTGTTAATTTAATTAATTTGGCATAAAATACCGGCATTTATAATTTGTACACAATATGCATGTCAGAAACTTTAAGTGTGGAGCAAAAAGGAAAAAGAAATTAAGGTTATTCCTAGAAAATATCGAGACAGGTTGATTTTTTGTGAAGATCATTTTCAGCGGTATTGTTAAATTCTGATTATGGTCAGAGATTTATTTTTAAATCTGAACATATGAAAATAATGGAAACGGCGCTCTGAAAAGAATCGCTACACAAATTTTCTACATACATTATTCAATAATTTATGTTAATAAAATTTATAATTATACTATAATTTAATCAATAGGATCTGTAAATTATGTAAAGGTATCCCAAAATTTAGGCAAGAAGTAATTTTGATAGAAAACACAGGTTTTTAATTAAAAATTGAAAATCTTTGATTGATTTGAGTATAGCGTTATGTATGGAATAACATATCGGGTATATGACTCCCGCGACTTTGCTGTCACATACGCACTTTTTTGTCGAAATTTTCCATGACCGATTTGCATAAATGTGGGTGGTCGTGGGCTTGTTGGCGTAAACCTTGGACTTCAAAAAACTCCAATCTGATCACCAAAACGGGAAATTACATGACCATGCAGTAACTGAATTGTTTTTCGTATGATATGTCTCTTTGTATGAAATGTGACAAACCTTGTTGAAATCACATGTCGTTTACATCCATATCTTTCAATGTAAGCACAGAAAACTGGATGATCTTGTCCTGATAGTGAGCACCATTATCTGTTATTTGCTAGCCACTCGCGTTTTCGAAGAAAATTGGTCCGATGATGCTTCCAGATCAAAATCCACATCAAACAGTGACACGTTGTGGATACATTTGTTTTTCAACAATCGACAACAATTTTGTCGATTAACAGAACCATAAAAATGAAACCTTAGTACCTTATCGCTGGAGATGATTTAGTTCGAAAAATCAGCATCCACTTGTTCCATAATCTATTTAACGAACACTCTTTTTTGCTCTGCGTGGTGAGTAGGCCACAGTTCTTGAGTCAATTGAACTTTGTAAACATGAAGATGTAAATTTTTCGAGGTTATGTAATACCGTTGATATTGTGCTTTCGAAAAACTTCTCTAAGAGTTCACTAATGTTATGAATAGAATCAACTTTTAATTTTATTTCTCGTGGTTTCCGGAGACAGCGAATATTAACTGAACTGTAAATTTCAGTACTCAAAATTCAGTAAAATTTTGTTGCACTCATTTTATAGAAATACTGAAAAGGTTTTATACATAAAAGTGACACAAGCTAGAATACTATAAATTAAGATAAACAAATTCGACCTTATTGTTAGTTTGTATACACAGTGAGTCATAGTTAGGTGTAAAAGTTATTCTCGCCAAAAACAAAATAATTGGTCAAACATACCTTTGTTCCAAAATGCTTTCTTACAAAGATACAGCGTATTGAAGTTCATAAAAAATATAGTATTTTCTTAATATTTCAAGAATGGATTAAAATATTGTTAAAGTGTTCTTTAAGTCTTAAAATCAGTGCCTTAGTCACTATGATTTCTGTTCTTTTTTTAGATTTAATTTTAATTTTACTACAAAAAAGCATCTTAACCAGAGGCGAATCCATGTCCCCTCACCCAGAAACAAATTGGGATACTTATNCCCAAAACAAAATAATTGGTCAAACATACCTTTGTTCCAAAATGCTTTCTTACAAAGATACAGCGTATTGAAGTTCATAAAAAATATAGTATTTTCTTAATATTTCAAGAATGGATTAAAATATTGTTAAAGTATTCTTTAAGTCTTAAAATCAGTGCCTTAGTCACTATGATTTCTGTTCTTTTTTTAGATTTAATTTTAATTTTACTACAAAAAAGCATCTTAACCAGAGGCGAATCCATGTCCCCTCACCCAGAAACAAATTGGGATACTTTTTTTGGAGTATCACTTCCTTTACCTGTTTGGTATCTAGCTCAGGAAACAAATGATTTTGATCTATTGGTCAAATTTTATGAGAATGACCTACTTGAAAATGGTGCTTTTATCAATACTGAACATGTACGTGCTGAATTTCCGAACATACACGGGCTTCTTAGAATAGTTGCAATAATACCAGTGACAATAGCAACTGTGGAAATGGGCTACAGTACCTTGAGAAGATTAAAGACGTACTTGAGAAATACGACAGGAGAAAACAGACTCACCTCTTTGGCCCTTATGAACATACACTAGATACAGAAATTAAGGGATATTAAAAAAATCCCAAAATTTTGGGTAACATTCAAAGAGTTGTAACTTGGGGGGAAATGGTTGTAGAGAGAATAAGAAAAAAGGAAATTGAAGCTTCAAGTGTCTAGTTTTCAGATTTGGGTTTAAAATTTTTTAGCATTAGTAGTTTTTAAGTAATCATAAGAAAATAAACGAAAAGAAAAATTATAAATTTTTGCTTTTCTCTAAAAAGACCTATGGACTAAATTTTTTGTTATTTCATCATAAAGCCCATTTAGATAATTTAATTTTCTTCAATTTGAGCGTTTCTGGAGTCTTGTACGATTATTTGTCGCTGAGTTATCGTCGATCAAAGCAAACAGATCACTTTTGACTTTGGCAATCAATTACTCGGAAAATAATGGTCGTCCAGAAAATCTAAGCAGGGGTTTGAAAACTGCAAAATATTCTCTACAAGTAATGATTGGTTTTTGATAAAAACAATTTTATGTTTTAATATCGACATAAATGTTGATGAGGTGCTTAACAAATTAGGCCAAAAAAGCCGTCAGCATCGAATAAATATTAAAAATATTGTGATTTGTTATAATATGTGTTGTTATTTGATAATATAATAATATAATAATATAATAATATAATTTCATCGTCACGTTTATAAAATCTCAATTCAGGTACCTAACATATAAATAAAAGATTAAGAAACCACCTTAATTCAATTTAATAGAATTTAGAGACGTCGCGACAATACAACTTTTTATGCCCCTGCCAGACCAAAATCCTAGATTCGCCACTGATCTTACCTATTTTCAATAAAATGCTTCAGTAAAAAATTATATGCATTTATAAAAACAATTAATCGAATACTAAATCTCTACTAAAATAATGTAAGAAGTCATTTTAGAAATGCTTTTATGAATCCATATTATTTATTACTGGAACATTGTACTGAAAATATTTTTTTTGTAGTAAAATGAAAAATGAAAATTAGGTGAGGTATTTCCAATATTAATCAATGGCGTAACATTATTTTTTAAAGGTTCATCATAGTGGTGATTGCACGTTACTGACTTTTTGTATTCTACTGGTGCCTCAAGAGAGTAGCAATTGACATTTACTAAATCAAATTTCAAAAGAATCTGTTAAGCTGTTCTGGAAATATTAAGAAAGTAGTATTTTTTATTAACTATAACACCCTGCATCTTTACAGGGAGGCATTCTAGAAGAAAGGTTTATTTCACCACACTGAAAGAAATGGGCTTATTAAACTGTTTATCTAGAATAATGTGTATAGCGCATATTAAAACTTTTATAACAAATATACAACTTTCATTAAAAAAAAGCAATCATCTCCATACTCATTATTCAATGAGTTTAACCGGAAGGTGCTTAATACACCATATGCATCTATGAAATAAAGGTTATAATGAATTACTTATACATTATTAGGTGTTATAGACTTTATGTTCCAATTGTATAGTAGGGAAGATTTGTTGTATAAAGACCAGCATCCGAATTTGTATATAACAATTATATTAACAGAATTATTCGTTCTTATACCGAATATGTTTCCGTTTTTAACGTGTAAAACGCGTCTTATAATGGTTAAGTGATCGTCACCTCTCCGTGCATAATCGGTTATGATCGTAAAATTTTCATATTCATAGTCTTGTAATAATAATCATATGTCAGACCCGAGAGCGAAGTGCGCCGACTCAATAAGAAACCTGGCTATTCCAGCCGCTGATTTAGGGTTCGCCGCACGAGCTCATC
>NW_019416580.1:206680-247952 GCF_000390285.2 Anoplophora glabripennis | reverse complement strand
TTAAGTCATCTTATTTAAAGGCGTATGTTCAAACAAATAATTTTGTAAAGAAATAGTAAATCGTTCTTATTTCGAAAACGGTTAAGTTTATCGATTTTTAACAGGTATATCTTTTTTATTTAGAATTGAACGTAGTTTAATAATTTCTTATTGGAAATTCAGATTTTTGAAGGACAAAAAAGCTTGACATATGATTACTCCGACGGAACACCACAACTAGCGCATCCTAGATGTGATTGCAAAACAGTTACCATTTACCTAATTACCACCTCAGAAAACATAGGTGTACAAACTTTCAAGACAATCCGTTCAAAGATGCTCAAGATATTTAAAAAAATCGAAAATATTTTTTCAACTTTAACACCCTGTAGATCGAAAAGGAGCAACATTCGGATAAGGCATATTTGGCTTAAGCGCTCTATTTGAGGTCAGCAACATGCCCTTAAGCTCTGTCCCATTATTAAGGAATCACCTTGTATAGTATACAATGGTCTTATAATGGCATATAGAATTCTAATAGAGAATAAAGCGCATTTCTTTCAGTGCAATGATGTTGTTTTAGCGGCAAGAAATTTTTTACACCTAATTGTGACTCACTCTGTATAAATTACAACAGTCATATTAAAAATACCATAGTCTCTTCAGTGTGCTTGTATAAAAACGAAAGCGCTTTTCTATTCTCTACGAACTATTGTGCACTTGTCAGCGTTACATTTGAATAAGGTGCAGATACGCAATTGTTGGTTTTTAATTCTTTGCCACCACTTTGGCCACACAAACGGCAGGAGGTAAGTGTATCAGTTCACCCCCTGCGGGTTTCACCACCTACCGCTCTCCGCTTTACCGAGAGAGAAAAGCCGCAGCGGCAAAATATTTCCAAACAAACAGCCAACGGTTCAACCCCTCTCAAATTGAGGTACAATGATTTAAATAAGATTTAAAGCTTAACTACTGCCAGGGCACTTTATTGGTTTATGGTTTAATTGGTCAATACTTTGCTTTTCATGCATTAACTGGAAGGTATTCGGCTGCTTTACCTTAACATTTAGGCTCCATGATTTATAACTTCTCCGGTTTTGTAACGCTAAGTGCTAGGTTAGTGAACTTGCGTATTGAGTTTTTTTTTTATCCAGCGATATCATGTAATAGTTAAGCAAGAAATTTTTAAGGTAATATTAGTAAATATAAATTTATGTAATAAAGCTATTAAGAAAGTGCGATTTTAAAACGACTAATAAAAACTCTCCTGTATTTACGTGATTTGTAAATAAAGTCCACGCAAAACAAAAACAAAGTAATTATGAACTATACAATGGACTAATAACGTTGTAGTAAAGAATATATTTACGCAATAATTTTCAATTTTATGCACTCGGTATTTTTAAAAATGCAAAAACGTGCACTGTAAATACGACTTCGTTTTATTTGGAAACGGGATTTAACTACGAAAAAAGCTGAACAAATGTTTGCTTTGTTGCTTGTAAACGTATAACAACTTTTTCATCCACTGTTGGTATTTTAAGGACTCCATCGAGTTTAACATTTTATCTACTTTCTTCTGAAAAAAAGTTACGCGAATCACTTGAGTGGAATTATTTAGTTTGTGAATTCAAAGCTATACTAATAATTTTTTTGTATGTACGTACCTACCTACAATTTGTAAATTATTTAAAACTGCTCATGACTTCTACTTACTTGGAGAAAAAATTCTTGCTACAAATCATATGTCATATGTCATTTGCACTTTATGTTTACTGGCCAATTATCAAAACATGTCTTTATAATCCCGGTGAATTAGACCAAACATGTTTCAAAATTCGGGCCTAATTCGAATTTTATGGACTAAAAGTTAAGTAAAAAAATACACAGATTAAAAGCCTAAATTTGTATATTTGTAGAGGTCGAGCGTCATATTGTTTATAACAAAAGAAAAAAAAATAATTGCTTTTTTTTCAGTTGTTCGCTTATATCTCCGAAAATAAGCAAGCTCTAATCGACATGAGTTATACTTATCGATTTTGTTCCTGAAGAAATTTGCTACAAGGATAGGCTTTTGCGAAAGCTCGCAAAATTTTTATATTGCAAAATTAGCGGTGAAAAAAAAATGTGCTAAATTTTCAGAATTAAATAAAAAGAACAAATTTGACTGGAATTGGATGAAACTACAGGAAAAGATAATTGTTTGGGTGCTCAACAAATACCCGCCATCCGGACCCCCAATTTCAAAATGGTGACGTATTGCAAAATTATAAAGTCGAAAACGCGAGCGCGTTTATCTTCTGCCCAAGTCAAGATATCGAAATTCGCCTATAAATGATCGAAAGGTAATTACATTATTTGGCGTCTGTGTAAATTTCAGATTTTTAAGCTGCAAAATAAAAAAAAAGCTAACTAGGGTCTTTTTCTCGGCGATTTTTTAATATACAGATTTCAAACCAATTGCATCAAATAGTGCTTAAACAAACATGAATTTAAAAAAAAAGCGTCTCGATCTGACCAATAGGAGCCGAGATAATTTTTTTTCTTAAAAACGGTATTCTGGCTGCTTCATTTAATATTTTGTAATAAACTTCGTTCGTTGTAAAGTAGAAGACTTTCTTTATACACTGAATTTTTTTGAAACGATTCGACCAAGAATTGACCAAGTTAACGTTCGTTAAAGGCAGCGTGATCCGCTGAGCGGTAGCCAGGAGAGGGGAGCGCTGTGACGTCATAGTGCCCTTGCTGCGCTCATCTTCGCAAAATTCTTACTTAACAAATTTATTGTGGCATTTAGAAAGCAGTTACCGGAATGCTTTTTTTAAATTTCAACTTATTTTATCCACTCTTGCGAGGTGTAAGCAAAAGTCTGTGAAAGTCATTGTCAGATCCCGAAAAATACACATTTATTTACTTTTCACGTTTTTTGAAAAATTTAGCACATTTTTTTTCACCGCTAATTTTGCAATGTAAAAAAAATTGCGAGCTTTCGCAAAAGCCTATCCTTGTAGCGAATTTCCTCAGGAACAAAATCGATAAGTATACCTTATGTCGATTAGAGACT
This sequence comes from Anoplophora glabripennis, assembly GCF_000390285.2. Classification (NCBI taxonomy): domain Eukaryota; kingdom Metazoa; phylum Arthropoda; class Insecta; order Coleoptera; family Cerambycidae; genus Anoplophora; species Anoplophora glabripennis. The sequence continues at coordinate 244,909 of NW_019416580.1, read as the reverse complement.
ATTTTTGGAGATAAAAAGCAATTATTTTTTTTCGTTTGTTATAAACAATATGACGTTAAAACCTCTACAAATAGGTACACGAATTTCTTTTTTTCTGTGTATATTTTACTTAATTTTAAGCGCATAAATTTCGAGTTAGGCCCGATTTTTGAAAAAAAAACCTAATTCGCCCGAACTATTTAGACAGACATCTAAATAAAGGACGTCACAAAAGTAAAAAGAGTTGGCAGCGTTGTGCAGGGTCACATGTTGTAGTAAACACGTTTGTTTTAGTGAAAAAGGAGCACTATACAACGGATGAGCGAGTGAAGATTGTGATTTTATTAGAAGTACGGAGAGTGTGTAGCTGAGACTATGCGCAAATTATGTGGAATTTTCGGTAGAAGGAATGCCCCGATTGAAATAATTGTGAAAATATTAGTTGGCAAAACAAACAATTATTCCTACTACTGTAATATTAAACTACATTTACATATTTTTTATGTTTATTTGTTATTGTTTTAGCTTATTAACTTTTTAGATATTTAGGTATTTATTTTGTGTTTACTTATTAACCAAAATCCTTATACTATAGTTTCTGTTATAAAAGTAAGGAAAAGTTCAATCATTATTATATAGTTTACCCTAAAACCTAAGAAAATACTAAAATTTGACGATAATTTTATTATGTAAATATCACAGACAAAATAGCTATCGCCAAGCTATATTGTCTGTGTAAATATGTTGCTTTAACGAAGAGGTATTTAAAAACAGTCATAGGCGTATAAGTTATGTTAAAGCGTAACTTGAAGGAATCTCTGGACCAAGTTTTATATAATTTTTATATTCATGTCGAATATTTTTAGTATACCGTTTTTTTAAGTACCTGACTACTGCATTGTAATAAAAAAGCAATATGCATGTTAAACTATTGAGTGTTTTGCTACGCCAAATGATTTTACTTTTACTTGTGCTCTGGATTGTAATAACAATTAAATAATTAACAGAATCTTGGATTTCACTTTGATTTATTAATGAGATTAAAAACACGCGAAGCGCTCGTGTAGATTTTTTAACTGACTCAGGTAGGCTTAATTCCATTTGAAAAATAAATGATTGGTCTACGTCCTTATTAAGTTATTACGATGGTATATAATTAAGTGTGTAATTTAACTAGGTAACTGCAATATACTGGAAATAAATATTTAAGTGTAATGTGGCACAAAACTTTATAAATCGCTTTTAAGAGTTTAAATGACTGTATTTTAGGAACTTGATGAGATACGAAAATATACTCAAAACTGTTTTATAGTAGTACCACGTATGCTGTATTTAATTGAACCGTTTGCGAGTAATTTGAAAATACAGACATAATTAATATAAAAACTTCTAAATTTATTATTTTTATTTAACTCAAGCACTAATATATACAGGGTGTCCGGTAAGTACCTCCTAATCTCTCGGGAGTGTATAGGGGAGGTCAAAATAAAACTAGTCCTTCCTATAATTTTTTTTCCTAATGTGCCCCCTAACGGAGTTATGGGGGGTCCAAGGGGTACCTAGAAATTAACGTTTAGGGTTATAACTTTGAAACCACCCTGTATATTTTAATAAAATTTTCGTACGTTGTATTACACATGGAGCTCTACGATTTGATGCTAAAATCAACTTTTTGCTATTATCAGGTGTTCAGAAACGGACTGGCCCTATCACAATTTTTCTCAAAATTTTGACAGAAGTAATTTTATCAAACTGAAAATATTATTATTAGATACTCTGAAGGTTTTTATAATTTTTTTTACCTGTTTCTCTTAAACTACGATCAATTCTTTCAAAAGATTTTGGACTCGGCAAATGTCGACCCGGAAACCTTTCCTCATAAAGTCTTCTTGCCTCCACGGAGTTGCATAATGCTTCCCCATAAATTAGGTGCATATCAGCATATTATGCACAGGAATATTCTTCCATTTTTAAATGTTATTTCTAACGGCTTAAAACGAATACCACAATAAAATTGAATTTTTCTTCTGTCACACGCCGTTGACAAGTACTTTAAAATCAACAGGGTCTAACAACGAAAACAATAGAAAAGAATTCCATGGAGACAAGCGCAATAATAATTTGTAGATGTATTTTAGTCATAGATGTTGATTTTACAAGAAACGGCATTATTCATTCCCTTAATTCACCACCAGTAAATGTTTATGGTGAATCTGTAGGCTGGCACTAGCGGGAATGATTTTATTGTAAAAAAATAAATTTTAATTGTTGTTGTATTTGTTACCAATTTTTTTCAAAACCGATTTATCTCGCAAACCGTTCATTTTTTCGAAATAAATAAAGAGTACCATTTTTAAAGAAAAACCTTCAGAGTATCTAATAATAATATTTTCAGTTTGATAAAATTACTTCTGTCAAAATTTTGAGAAAAATTGTGATAGGGCCAGTCCGTTTCTGAACACCTGATAATAGCAAAAAGTTGATTTTAGCATCAAATCGTAGAGCTCCATGTGTAATACAACGTACGAAAATTTTATTAAAATATACAGGGTGGTTTCAAAGTTATAACCCTAAACGTTAATTTCTAGGTACCCCTTTGACCCCCCATAACTCCGTTAGGGGCACATTAGGAAAAAAAATTATAGGAAGGACTAGTTTTATTTTGACCTCCCCTATACACTCCCGAGAGATTAGGAGGTACTTACCGGACACCCTGTATAGTAGTAATCATTTCAACTCGTTTTAAAAGGAAGTTATATTATTACCTTATACCCTTATTTATATGATATAGAAAAGTTATGACGCTAATGACAGATACAGTGCTTAAATTCGTTTTGATCCTTGCGATTTTAAGCATCTTCAGTCAGCAGCGTGGCGGATATATGAATAATTAGTGATTCAGTTGCGCCGCTAAGTCGCATGGCTAAAGGTCAATTAGATAGAACACAATAGGTTTTTTTTTGCGAGCGAAGTTGTATGTTGTAGCATGTGTAGTATGAGTGAGTGAAGAAATTTTAACTACGGTTGTGACAACTAAGATCGAAAGAGAAATAGTAACTACAAGTCAGATTTTCAACAATTTTCAGTCGCGAAAAAAGCATAATGTTTTATGAGGATTTTCTAGGTAGAACGGGTGGTGGATGCAGAAAAGTTATCAATGACCCCATCCGTCCTTGATAATACTCGTTATGATCGATAAATTCAGTAGGTCGTAGTAAAGAACTAAATTACATGTTTTGTCAGTACATAAATACCATGCCAAGAAGTCGATTTATGAAGCTAGCCTTAGCTAGTGAGTTGGCACAATAGGTCGTGGGGTTTAGTTGTAAACGGTGCACTGGATATCCTAAATAAGGTAGTTGGAAACCGTAACAGTGTTGCATCAAAATTCAATCAAAGAGCGCTGAATGTAGTAAATGCGTGGTATAGGGAGGAAATGCTGCTGGTCCTGCCCTATAAGGCAGTAATGCTACTCTTCACCAATAGGAGAATTCTAGATGGAACAGAGATTCTCACAATAGATGGGAAATTCATCCGGGAAGTTTCCTGGAAAAAGTAACAGACAAGGTGACACAAGCACTATGTGGTAGTTGGAGCCTAAAAGGTAAAATCTGGGTACTGAAACCGAGGATGTACACCTAGGTAGTTAGACCTAGGTTTATTTATGATATGGTATTTATGGTCTGATTGGCCTGAAACACCTATTTGGAAGCGGTTTATCGTATCAGGAATAACAATAAATGGAGAATATGAAACAGTTTTCCTAGGACTTAAGCCAACGTTTGGCATTACTTAAATGTCATTTCTAACCCGCTCTGGGGAAATGGGCTCATAAAGAACAATGTGAAAACTGGGACCCAAGACCAGGGGAGACTCGAGCTAAGCAAACATGTTCCATCGCGGAAGAGAACAATTCCTGAGCATGAATAAGATCAGTTCTGGAAGGATTACTGAATTTTTAACAGGACACTGCCTATTGAAGGAGCAACGTGAAACAGATTTAACTAGGTTGTTGCATCTTCTTTAGAACCAAAGATATAGTTATTGACACTTTCAAAACTGTCGCTTTTATATTTACCATTCAGATTTTTTTAATATGCAGTCTTATTAGTAGCTTTTTATTAAAATGAAAATTGAAAACATAACACTGGCACAGGGATGAGACTAATGCCACTATTACACTATTTTGATTAACCAGAAACCAAATCTACCTTGATGTAATGTTCTTTATCATGTTCTCTCCAGTTTTCTATATCGCCAAAAACCACTCCTGAAAAGCAGTCAAAATTCTGCATTCAGTATGTTTGGACACAATCCTGGAAAAGAGTCAGTGCATCATATTGGTGGAGCTTATTGCACATTTTGGTCATCAAAAGAATCAATAAATCTTTGCGATGTTCCTTCAGGACTATAAACATACCAGATATATTTGATAGGCGTGTGATAGTTGATATCATATTCGTGGAGTTCATTTAACATTTGCGTCCTATCTATCTTCATACTACTCAACAATACTATCAAGGTAGTTTATTATTTTCATCTAATTAACCCTGATACTACTCAATACTATCAGCAAGTACTATTATGAAAATATGATGACAGATTACTATTAGGTTTTAAATAGAGATGCCAGGAACAAAGAGAAAAAATTCTCTATATAAATTCTCTGTTGAAGATTTAAGAGAACGATGTAATATGAGAAAGAAGAAATAATTATCAAAATCCACTACTTCAGCCTTTAAATATACTTCTCTATAACTGGGTTAATTTCTCGACTTATTCTCAACTGCCTTCAGAAATTTCAGGCATTACCATCGATTTGACAGTATACTATTGATGGAACCAAAGCCGACTTTCTGTGTATTGTAGCTGTTCCAAGATGAACTGCAAAAAGGGGCAACGATTTGCCATAAATCACGTGACCTAGGATATAAATAGCACTATGCTGATTTGAAAAGAAACCTTATTTCTGATAAGGAAGCTGACGTTTTTGGCAGTAAGACAACAATTTAAAAAATTACTGTGAAATCTATATCTAAAGTACGCAATAACACTTTATACCACGTACATCTTGGCCCCTTAACCTCTCTCTCTTTACATTCCATCCTTAGTATACTGTCAAAACGATGGTGGCTGATATACTTCTTTGAAGGGACACTTCCAAAGTGAAACTCACTAAATATAAAGCTGTAACAGATTTTGAAACTTCAGGGAACAGAGATTTTTTTTATATACCTCAAGTACTGTAGAGTAACTAGACTGATTTTGTTTTTGTATGTACAAGATATCTTCATGACCTATTAAATAAGCCTTCACTTACTTGTCTGCTGCCTAACATGCGTCTTGCTGTCTCCTGTTGTAAATTCATAGGGTAAGTTTCTGACTTGAGTCAACCAGATATAGAATTTAGCTTTAAGATTGGATTTTTAGGTTTTAAATGTGGTTTTCAGGTATTTTTGTAGTCCTGAGGGATCGTAATGGTTGACCGAGTATCTGGATACTCAAAACATGCAAATCCCACTAATATTAATAATATGATCCGTTATCTCCAGGAGTGTGCACAAGGAAACAGCTAATTAGATTATTGAGTGTAGAGTTATGGCTGATGTTTAGGTTTCAGGGGTGGTTTTTGTCAATTTAAAAAAAAATTTTGATGTATCATTTCCCTTAGCAGATTCGGTATCTGGGGGTCAAAATACATAGGGTGGCATGTTCAAAATATGAATTCTATTTAAATTTCGTATTTAAATAAATCTAAAGAACCCACTTACTTTTTTATTTTTAATTTTGAAAGAACATATTTTTTAGTGTTGTTTCGTAGGAGTATCAAACTCTAATCGAATTCTTTATAATTTTTAAATTTTTCTTTATTGGTGTTAAAATAGTTTTTGTTCAGACGAAAAACCTTAAAGTTAAATAAGGATGCATTCTTTTAATGTCGGTTTATTTATATCAAGTTATCTTTGTAACAAAACTAACTAAATATAAATAAATTTATAAATATACCTCTGACATCTAGACAGATGTCTAGCCGTCGCCATCTCATTCAATAAATGGACATACAATGATTTGCCCGACTCAGAGTAGTGTAGCCTAAATAAGCACGGCAAGTGAACGAAAATGATCTATTTGTAAGAAGATGGACCTTGTGCAATATGATGTTGAGTGCATTTTATTATTTTGCCAGTTATGTGTATAGTCACTCTCAGAAAATTGTTGAAACAATTTTTATTACGAAAAGATATGTGCTTCGCAAACTGAAATAAAATGGAACAGAAAAATAATACAAAAAATGTAAACAAAAATTAAACTAAAATATACCTACTACAAAAAATTATGAAAATTTACTGTATTCTGGAAAATTCGTATTTAAACTTTTACTGTAATTTTTATATATTCTGAGAAATTTTGCCGAACTTAGTAAACAAACATATAAAAATATTTTTTCGATTAATTTTACGCATAATAGAATTGCACTTTGCAACTTTTAACCAAAAAATTGCCATTTTCTTCTGTTGTGTACTTTTGGATTTGATATAAATTTAATAAAAGGTTTCATAGGAAAATGTATCAGAAATGCTTTGTTTTCAATATATCTATATTAAAAATTTTTGTAAAAAATAATCGAATTTTTTTAAATTACATAAAAACGGCTGTTAAATCTGTTAGGTATATCCATTTTTTATTTTACGGAAACGTGTGTGTATGCCACAATTTTTTTGTATATATGGTGTAGCTCCGAAGATTAATATAATACTTTTTAAACTCTTTTTTTTCGACTTATTCTGACTCATGGTACGCTTTTTCGAAATAAGTGACAAATTGCGATAAGCAATAATTAACTGTACCTCTCTTCATTATTTCTGCTTAAAAAATATCTAGTGACATGCACAAATACGATCACATGACTTTTTACATCTAACAAATTTGTCTAAAATGGAGTTATTTCTTAAGTATAAGTATAAGAGTTAAGTATAAAAGAAAAGTTGTTTATTTTTCAATTTCAAACTTAGTTTTTCAACAACCAGAATATTTTTAACTTAACAGACCATAAACAAACTTCTATATAATTCCATAGAAGATTTAATTAGTAACTGTCATCCTGTAAATTAATTTTTGTGAATATTATTTCTAGATATTTTTTTTTACAAAAAGCTAAAATGTGCTACTAAAAATTTGTGATGTAAAGTTTTCAAGAATACATTCTAAATTACTCATTGCTCCATTTTTTATTAAGTTAATAGACCCTTAAATAAAATTATGTAAAAAGCAAAGCAAAGTAAATTTTTATGAAAAATAGTTGGTTTTTATATGACGCGTATTTACTTTATCGACGACACTGAAAGTTTATACAATGCTATAAATACAGAGCCTTCATAAAAGATTAATAGCCACGTGACCACTAATTTTGTTTGGAACAATGATTTTATTTCTTTCATCCTGGCATGGCAATTAAATTTCGGCAAAATTAAAAATTATTGAAATAATAAAATCAAGATTACCTTAAAACGCAACATTCTGTGTCACCGGCTGTGATTGGTGTAATTTTCACGAAATTCAATTCAGCCAATCAGCGCTCGCATTAGCTCGAGCGTAAGCGTAACGGTTTGTTACTGTTAATTGTAAACGAATCATTAATATTAGTGACGCTAAGATTTAGGGATTTTCCGTTACCAGTCGTGCAATGCTGGGTTGCCTAAGCACGGGGGTCACGTGGCTTGTAAACATTTATGAAGGCTCTCTAATAATATTAAACTTACATTGAGCAAAATTGCACCTTAAACAGGTGTACTACGTATTTTTAAGTAGTTTATTCTTAACTCGTTTAAATTTAATAATTCTGCAAATAAAAAAATATTATTTTAGTAGGTATATGTATGACTTGTTGGTGTACCACATGAAAATAAACCTTTTTTTCATAATTTTTAATCTAAATGTGATGTTGGAACCGTTGTCTGGAAATCTATTTTATGAGAGGTATTTACCAAATTGTGATATTCTCATATGACGAAAAATTTGTGGTTTATGTATTATAGATATACTTATACCTACCATCATATACTGGATTTTCTAATCTTCAAGGTAAAAATTCCTCAATAAACCTGTTCGTAAGATTTACTGCTCCATTTTATCCATATAAAAAAATTAACTTCGGTTAGCCGATATTTTGCCGCAGTTGGTTTTGTCGCATTCGGTTTGCACCTACATTTTCTATTGTTCTGTGGATACCTGTCACCCAGACATAAAATGAGATCTTTGAACTACATTTATTGCTCTGAATTAGTAACAGGTAACTCGGTAGGTACGCTTAATAAAACCATAAAAATCGAGAAACCGAAGTACTTAAAAACAGGGTATTTTAAATTTTGCGTTTTTGTAAGGAATCTAAAGCACGGAAGTTAATATTTGATAATGTTTAATTTATTGATATAGGACAATGAAGTATTTTAGAGAATTCAATTTGTAATATGCTTTAACGTTAACTCTTTCGAGAGGTGAAAACATGGATGTTTATGGTGTACACCTCTATGAATGGACAAGAATGGAATGAATTTCTTGTGGATGGACAAGAATTTTCTTAAAATTTCTGAGCCGTACGAGGATTTAGAAGGATGAACAGGATTTACTGGGGACCCATCAGGAACATTTTTGATTGAGCACATGGGTACTGCGTTTATCTATTGTTAGAACATTTTAAAGGAGAGTTCCTGAAACTTGTTTTCCTAGATATCTCTAAATCTGTTCCAGAAAGGGAACAAAATTTGGAAATTAGTCTTAATAAGTCTTAGTATATTGCCAATTTAATAATTACTAAATTTAAGTCAGATTTATGTGGGTAAAAGTTTTACAGTAAGAAGAAACGGCTGAATGGTGGCAGACGCTTCATTAGCACATGAAAGAAATTCGACTAGTAATTGCAGTATATCAAGTATATAATTTGAAATTTCGAGTCATAAGTGCCCCTTATTAAAGTTTTTCGTAGATGACACCCTCCTTTCAGTGTTTATTAAATAAAATTTTACGGAAAGTGTTAACACTCGTAGTTTGTGATTCAGTGATCTTAAAATGAGTACGAGAAAATTAGTAATTGAGTAACTGAATAAAATAAATAGAAGTTCTTAATACCTACAGTATAATATGGCTAAAATGAAAAATACAATTCTCTTTTTTAATTCAAAGTCTGTTTTACGATATTTTTAGAATGGTTAGCTTTAATATGTCGCAAGATCATTTTCATTTGGGGTAGGTACTTACAATTCAGACTTTAGATCGGTTATATCTTATATATAAAATGTAAATTGTCTCTTTAAACAAAATAGTGTATACAATGTCTTAATTTATTCGTGAATCTAGAAAGACTTCAATAGTCGATCATGCGAGTAACCTAGAAAAAAATAATAATAGTTATGTTCTTGTGTATTAAAATTGAGAAAACTTAAATGTTAGTCAACCTATAGGAACATCACTGATTTGAAGGTTTTAAATAATATAAGAGCTGTAGAGACCGCTGTCTCACTTGTGAAGCAAATGTGACCTAAACTGTTCGATTCTAAACTACTTACAATTTGAAATTTCCTGGAAGTTAAGCAAATTTTCATTGCAATGGTGTAAAATGTTCACATGTGAAAGACAAAAAGTTTACTCATGTTTACTCCATCAGTAAGATATAGGTCTTTACTGACACCACTACGACGTATAAAATTAATGCTATTTTTAAAATTATCGATTTGACTGATAAAAGGGATTTACAAAGGGTAAATCTAGGAGAGATGACGCATCAGGTGAGATGACGCACTGCTCGTTCTGGCACAATCAATGTTCATAGCGTATATTTGGCAACACCGTTAATTCTTATTATGTCGTCACATATATACGTATCAAATACATTTATATTTGAGTAGTGTTAGTGACAGTATTTTGTTCAACTTATTGAGGTTACACTAAATATTTTTACATCGTTTAGAGTCAGAAAATATACAGGTACGTTAAGTTATATTTATATTAAATTTTCAAGGATTCTGTTGCAGATAATGAGTAGTTAGGTAGTTCTAACCTCAATTTCACACATTTCCTCTAATGAATTTAGTTAAAAGTTGCTGCGTCAACTCACATTATACTGTAAGGTGAGTTGACGCACGTATGAGTAAGGAGAGTTGGCGCAATAATAGACACATCGTTTAAAATTTTATTTTGTCAAAAATGTTATTAATTTATCGTTTATAGCATACGACGAAATATAAAAGAAATGGAAACGTTAGAAGAGGAGGGGGGACAATAGAACAGTTGTCTAGAGCAATCAGTGCTATCGATAGAGATGAGATTCCTGAGGCAGGTCGCGAATTCGGTAGCCCCGAATGCACTTTGCGACGCCGAAGGAAATGTGAAGACCTCAAACTAAACTGTTTGGACCTTCAAGTACATTAGGAGCTCACAATAGGATAAATTAGTAAAGCAAAAGTTGAAAACACATGGTTTTGTGCCTACGAGATCCTTTATGCGCTTTATGGCTTTTGAGTTAGCAGAAAAACTAGAATTACCATACAATTTCAACAGAATATCTCGCAAGGCAGGCTATGCATGGTTAGATTTTTTTTAAGAAGAAATAAAGAACAATACGAAAACAATTACGTTTTCGTTCAGAGTATATGCTTCTTTGTCTAACTACAATAATGAGTATTTATATTTATTATTATTAATAAATTTCAAAATAAACCAAAAGTAAATTATATGAAGTTGTAATACAAATTTATGAAAAAAATAAAAATGTGCGATCGTTTAATATACTGCGTTATCTCTCTTCGATACCTAAGGTGAGATAATCATAAGAAAAAAAAATGTTAGTTTTTACCAAAATCTCCGATATTTTGTCATATTTTAAGTCATATATTATAACTTAGTAAGCTCTTTTAACGCAATCTGAAGTTTTGCACTTTATTTTCAATTTCACATGTTTTATAATTATTTTAAAAAATGTTCGTAATCTCTCCTAGATTTACCTTATACTTCAAATTTCCATTTTTTTTTTATTTTAATACTTGTGGTTTGAAACTACTATAGCGATTTTTTTTATAAAAAAATATTCCGTAGCTTTAATTTGCATCACTTAATACTTTAGTGCCTATGTCTTATTACATCAATTTATAAAATACAACTGTTTATTTATGTGAGCTCAAAATTTTAAATTTATCGAATGTTTGTTTCAGTTTCCAAATCTAAGACAAATTAAAATTGTCTCAGATGAAAACTTAGTCAATTATTAACACTGTTGGTTATTAATCATTAGTAAATAATAGAAATTGTTTATAAATTATTTTCAGGCAGGATTCCAAATCTTCATATTTTTAGGCATAAGTCGATAAACACACTATTATTTATGAAATAGGCAGTGTCATTTACAAGCTATAGCAATTATGTAGGAATTTTTTATGCCTTCTACATTTTCCTGCACAAAAGAATATATTAAAAATTTATTAAAGATACATTGAGGTTTGTAGTAAAAAACTTAATTTTCTTAAAAATGAATCCCAAAAGACTTAATTAGTATTTCATCATATTTTTTAAAGTTATTGCTTATACCTATTGTTATTATTGATTCAAAATTTAATCCTTTAAAAACAAGTGCACTCTCCAATTTTAAATAAATTTTGTACGTCTACATATTTCACTTAAAATCGCAGTTTTATATTCTACAGGGTGTCCCGAAATCAATGCAACAGTGCCATAGATTCTTCACAAATTTAGGAGACCCGTATTTTTTATTTTTGCCAAGTGGACTTCTCTTTCGGGATTACAGCCCCCTGAAATCTGCCTCTAAGAATAGTCTTTTTTATATCTCAGAATGCTGTTCTACCAGAATCATTAAATTTGGTACATAGGGGTTTTATGACATGTGGAATCTTATAGTGCTACAATTTTTGGCGGGGAACCCCCGTAAGATCGTGGACCCCCTTGTCTTTGGAACCAAAAAAATTTGTTCGCATATTTGAATTTCTTAAAAATTATTAGTTCCCTAGAAAGCCATTGAATTTATAAACTTTTTTGGCTCTTGATATATTTTTCGTAAAACGCAATATTTTTGAGAAAAATAACGAATGACGATATGCATTGGATCACATTTCGATTTTTCTCAAACACATTGCGTTTTACAAAAAAAGTATCAAGTGACAAAAAAGTTTCTAAATTCAATGGCTTTCTAGGGAACTAATAATTTTTAAGAAATTCAAATATGCGAACAAATTTTTTTGGTTCCAAAGACAAGAGGGTTCCCCGCCAAGAAGCGTAGCACTATCAAATTCCACATGTAATAAAACCCCCGTGTACCAAATTTAGTGATCCTCATACAACAGGGTTTTGAAGATATAAAAAAAAACTATTCTTAGGAGCGGATTTCAGTGGGCTGTAACTCCGAAAGAGAGGGCCACTTGGCAAAAATAAAAAATATGGAGCCCATAAATTTGTCTTAAGTTTTGTTGCATTCATTTCGGGACACCCTGTATAAAGTGCTTGCTAAAGAATTAGTATAATTTTACCATTTTAGTTTAATGAGGGTAGTTTATATAAAAATATGTTTATAGTCGCTTCAATTTTAAGGTACAAGGTCTTCTGAGATTAAAAAATATAAATTCAATTTTAAGCATATCTCGGAGCTTGCTGAGCCATTATTTTCTAATTTTGCAAGACAAATAATATACTGAATCTCTGTTATCAGTAGAGATTGGAAATGTTATTCTCTCTGGTGGTCAGTAGTAAAATAGCCCTTTCAAAAACGAAAATGACCGTTCAAAATTCACAGGCGTATATCTAAAATAGTCGAAGTTTTTAATAATATTTTTACTAATAATGGCAACGCATTCACATTTTAGTAATCCTATTATTTGCTTCCGATCTGAAGCTTCGCATCGATCAATTTATTCGAAACGTATCTAGCGACATCTTAATACCTTAATGCCTATCCTGTTTTGACGCTTTGCTTGGGCGAGTGTATAACACGTGTTTTTTGTGTCATTAGCATTGTGTATTGTGAACATAGCCTTATTTGATTGTTGCCACAAAGTTTCCGTTGAATGTAGTTCCGAATGAATAGGAAAATCCGGTGGCGTCTAAATGATACACTAAGTAATTAAAACTAAAAAAAATATATTCCTTTTTTCACGTCCACGTAATGCACGGTGCTGGAGAATATATTATTATTACTTATTAGAAATATCAGTTCACCTTAAAATTAACCTTCAGGCTTTCAAGTTTTGAAAGAAATGCTGATTAAGAAAGTCGTAGCTATCAAATAGAAGTATCATATTATGATATTAAATTTTGTACTGGATATTTTTGAAAAACGTGATTATTTTTAAATGGAACACGCTGTATATTATTTTAATATTCAAATAGAATAGTTTTTCAGCATTACAGTGATACAAAGTTTGATCAATCTACTTTTAACGATAAGAAAGATATGGCCACATTACCTGATGACATGTTCTAATAGAAATATCTTTCTTATCATTAGAGGTAAACTTGCCAAACGTTATATCATCCTAATCCTAAAAAACGTTACAATAAGAAATTAGTGTGGAGTGTTCCATTAAAAAATAATTNAAAATGTTAGTTTTTACCAAAATCTCCGATATTTTGTCATATTTTAAGTCATATATTATAACTTAGTAAGCTCTTTTAACGCAATCTGAAGTTTTGCACTTTATTTTCAATTTCACATGTTTTATAATTATTTTAAAAAATGTTCGTAATCTCTCCTAGATTTACCTTATACTTCAAATTTCCATTTTTTTTTTATTTTAATACTTGTGGTTTGAAACTACTATAGCGATTTTTTTTATAAAAAAATATTCCGTAGCTTTAATTTGCATCACTTAATACTTTAGTGCCTATGTCTTATTACATCAATTTATAAAATACAACTGTTTATTTATATGAGCTCAAAATTTTAAATTTATCGAATGTTTGTTTCAATTTCCAAATCTAAGACAAATTAAAATTGTCTCAGATGAAAACTTAGTCAATTATTAACACTGTTGGTTATTAATCATTAGTAAATAATAGAAATTGTTTATAAATTATTTTCAGGCAGGATTCCAAATCTTCATATTTTTAGGCATAAGTCCATAAACACACTATTATTTATGAAATAGGCAGTGTCATTTACAAGCTATAGCAATTATGTAGGAATTTTTTATGCCTTCTACATTTTCCTGCACAAAAGAATATATTAAAAATTTATTAAAGATACATTGAGGTTTGTAGTAAAAAACTTAATTTTCTTAAAAATGAATCCCAAAAGACTTAATTAGTATTTCATCATATTTTTTAAAGTTATTGCTTATACCTATTGTTATTATTGATTCAAAATTTAATCCTTTAAAAACAAGTGCACTCTCCAATTTTAAATAAATTTTGTACGTCTACATATTTCACTTAAAATCGCAGTTTTCTATTCTACAGGGTGTCCCGAAATCAATGCAACAGTGCCATAGATTCTTCACAAATTTAGGAGACCCGTATTTTTTATTTTTGCCAAGTGGACCTCTCTTTCGGGATTACAGCCCCCTGAAATCTGCCTCTAAGAATAGTCTTTTTTATATCTCAGAATGCTGTTCTACCAGAATCATTAAATTTGGTACAAAGGGGTTTTATGACATGTGGAATCGTATAGTGCTACAATTTTTGGCGGGGAACCCCCGTAAGATCGTGGACCCCCTTGTCTTTGGAACCAAAAAAATTTGTTCGCATATTTGAATTTCTTAAAAATTATTAGTTCCCTAGAAAGCCATTGAATTTATAAACTTTTTTGGCTCTTGATATATTTTTCGTAAAACGCAATATTTTTGAGAAAAATAACGAATGACGATATGCATTGGATCACATTTCGATTTTTCTCAAACACATTGCGTTTTACAAAAAAAGTATCAAGTGACAAAAAAGTTTCTAAATTCAATGGCTTTCTAGGGAACTAATAATTTTTAAGAAATTCAAATATGCGAACAAATTTTTTTGGTTCCAAAGACAAGAGGGTTCCCCGCCAAGAAGCGTAGCACTATCAAATTCCACATGTAATAAAACCCCCGTGTACCAAATTTAGTGATCCTCATACAACAGGGTTTTGAAGATATAAAAAAAAACTATTCTTAGGAGCGGATTTCAGTGGGCTGTAACTCCGAAAGAGAGGGCCACTTGGCAAAAATAAAAAATATGGAGCCCATAAATTTGTCTTAAGTTTTGTTGCATTCATTTCGGGACACCCTGTATAAAGTGCTTGCTAAAGAATTAGTATAATTTTACCATTTTAGTTTAATGAGGGTAGTTTATATAAAAATATGTTTATAGTCGCTTCAATTTTAAGGTACAAGGTCTTCTGAGATTAAAAAATATAAATTCAATTTTAAGCATATCTCGGAGCTTGCTGAGCCATTATTTTCTAATTTTGCAAGACAAATAATATACTGAATCTCTGTTATCAGTAGAGATTGGAAATGTTATTCTCTCTGGTGGTCAGTAGTAAAATAGCCCTTTCAAAAACGAAAATGACCGTTCAAAATTCACAGGCGTATATCTAAAATAGTCGAAGTTTTTAATAATATTTTTACTAATAATGGCAACGCATTCACATTTTAGTAATCCTATTATTTGCTTCCGATCTGAAGCTTCGCATCGATCAATTTATTCGAAACGTATCTAGCGACATCTTAATACCTTAATGCCTATCCTGTTTTGACGCTTTGCTTGGGCGAGTGTATAACACGTGTTTTTTGTGTCATTAGCATTGTGTATTGTGAACATAGCCTTATTTGATTGTTGCCACAAAGTTTCCGTTGAATGTAGTTCCGAATGAATAGGAAAATCCGGTGGCGTCTAAATGATACACTAAGTAATTAAAACTAAAAAAAATATATTCCTTTTTTCACGTCCACGTAATGCACGGTGCTGGAGAATATATTATTATTACTTATTAGAAATATCAGTTCACCTTAAAATTAACCTTCAGGCTTTCAAGTTTTGAAAGAAATGCTGATTAAGAAAGTCGTAGCTATCAAATAGAAGTATCATATTATGATATTAAATTTTGTACTGGATATTTTTGAAAAACGTGATTATTTTTAAATGGAACACGCTGTATATTATTTTAATATTCAAATAGAATAGTTTTTCAGCATTACAGTGATACAAAGTTTGATCAATCTACTTTTAACGATAAGAAAGATATGGCCACATTACCTGATGACATGTTCTAATAGAAATATCTTTCTTATCATTAGAGGTAAACTTGTCAAACGTTATATCATCCTAATCCTAAAAAACGTTACAATAAGAAATTAGTGTGGAGTGTTCCATTAAAAAATAATTATTTAAAACCCATTAAACCTTTTGTTTGGGCCATATTCAATAAATGTCAATATTATTGATTGAGTTAAGTTACTTTTGTCCTCTGTCGCAGATGGCGTACCATGTACAATTTTGAAACAAACTGTTCATTTTTATACGTTTTCTTATAATAGCACATATTAACTATGTGATAATAGGTTACTAATTTATTTTTGCAATGATACGCGAAATAGTATTAATTGATTAAATATAATTTACAGCATCAATATTAGTTTTATACCTCCCATTTTTCCCTCCTTATCTTTACTAATAGTGCAACAGTGTAAGTGCAACGGTCCCTGTACTGGTCAAGTTAGTACAAAATTTTAAATATTTACAGTCCTTTTGGTCGTTCGAGCCGGATTAGATTATTTTTTCATATATGATAGATAATTTCAAATGCAGTTTTAGCAGTTTAGTTGATAGTTGATAGTGACAACTTTCTTACTTATACCTATATTTTTAAAACTTCTAAAAATCAAAGAGTTAAGGTTAAGTCCAATATTACTATGTAGCACTGAAAGAAAATTAGTTTTTTTTGAAAAGTGTATTGGAATATGAAAATTTTTGGCAGGAACTATATTTGCTGATAGGGGTACATTCATCATGCAAAATTAGAAAACAATGTCTTTGCACGATTTTAAGATAAGACTTCAACATTCTGAATTGATATACTATTAAAATGAGATATCCCGGATATTTCTAAATGCATGTAATTAAAATATCAACATTCAACGACGCTGATACTCTTGCGATATCACAAATTGTACAAACTAACGTATGTGTAATTAAATATGTCAAATAGAAATGGAATAATAAATTATTTAAAAAAACTAGATGGGCTTGATAAAAATATAGTGTAGAACTAGACACCATGAAGTGTTACACATTGGTACGAGTAGGTACGGAACAAGTGCGTTCTACTGTGTACTCGTATAGCTCGACTTGAACTACATAATTTTACAATAAAAGCAGAACTTCGTAACAGAAATCAGTAACTTGACTAGGTGAGGCTCGAAGACAATGAAAGTGTGAAGCAACAAGTAAACATAATAACAGTTTGCTATGGTAAACAGATTATTTGGAAGTTGTTTTCCATGAATTGAATTATAAATTTCATTGAGTTCGATATTTCTATTTTTGTTTACAGAATACTGAAAATAATATCACTGTTTCAGTGTAAGTTTTAAAACAGTTAGTCAATAAAATTATGTTTTTAATTTACAGCTTTCCCTAAACTTAATTGAACAATTTTAGTAGAATGCTGGGCAAATCAAAACAAAATTTAAATAAGCTTTTTCCCTAATTGCTTATTTCCGAGATAGGAGGTGTTAAAAAAAACTTACCAATTCATTTATTACAATTTGTACTACAGTAGACTTGGGAAGCTAACATTTTGTGAAAAGTAGCTTACTACTAATAGGTACGCATATTCGTACGTAATTACAATCATTTTATAAGATTACCAAAATATTTAAGGTTAGAATTTTTTAAAATTTTATATTTATTTTTCTTTAACCCATTTTAAATATTATAAATAAAGTTCTTCTTGAATTTCGATAAAATGAACCGTTTCTACGATATTCGACTCGACCTGCACAATACGTTAAATGAATAAACGATTAAAACATACATACCATTTTTTTAACTGAAAAAACTGTTAAAATCTTTAACTAACTAATTTATTAAAAATCAAATGATACTTCTCAAAATGAGCCCCACCAGTAAACAGTCGTCTTTCTAGGTAAAAAGTAATTCTATGCAAATTAAATTATTGATTTCGAAGAACATATTTTAAATTTTCTCCCAGCTCTTCAATGCGGTACCAGAAGCTCCTCCTGCTTTCAGAGGTATATCATCCAAAAACTGAAATAAATTGTTGGATAAAAATATTATTGTAATTATTGTACTGCAATCTTATAGTTTTTTTAGTTACAAGAATAAATATTTGTACATAATATGAACCAACTAGTTTAATGTCGAATACCTCTCGAATTAAAAAACAATGTCATTTTAACAGCATCTGAATATTATCGAAAAATGACACAAAGTTTTATACGAATCTAACTTCAATTGTTTTATGTAGCGGTAACCTTAGAGAAATCCCACGTTTTTAGTCGGATGATTGTAGTTATGTATGGATTCGCATATTTAGTAGTAGATATCATAAAATAACAGCTTTCCAAATCTATTATAGTCGAAATTGTAATAAGAAAAGTAATTTGGTAAGTGCGACTTTAACACCTTGTATCTTGGAAATAAAAGCGATTAGAAGAAATCATTCATCCATTTTTGACTTGCTTTTCTAAAATTGTGCCATAAAGTTTGGCAGATCAAAAATTTTCTGATAAATACAAATCTATCTAGCAGTTTTACATGTTTAGTCATTATTATACATCTAAAGCACATAGGTAGTACTAAACTGAACATTAAAAATATTTTTCAAATTTACCCAGGTTTGAAATGTTTTCGTGGGATCACACCGATCTAGTTCACATATACGATAATGCTTATCTACAGGGTGATTCACTAATAATGGAACAATGGTTAATGGCAGATTGCTGACATCAAAATAGAATGACTAAGCCAAACATGCCTTATCCGAATGATGCTCCTTTTCGATCTACAGGGTGTTATAGTTTTTTGTAAAGTAAATATTTTTTGAAATATCTTGAGTATCTTTGAACCGATTGTTTTGAAAATTTGTATGCCTATGTTTTCTGAGGTGGAAATTACGAAAATGATAACTATTTTGCAATCAGTTCTAGGGGGCGATACTTGTAGTGTTCTATCAGAGTAAAAATATATTACACTTTTTTGTCCCTCAAAAATCTAAACTTCCAATAAGATATTATTAAACTACGTACAATTCCAAATAAAAAAAAGTAAACTTGTTAATAATTGAGAAACTTAACTGTTTTCCAAATAAAGACGATTTACAATTTTAGGGTTTTAGTGAAAATTAAGTTAGAAAATTATTTGTTTCAGTGTAGTCCTTGAAATACGCACACTTAATTACGAATTAAGACAAAAACAATAACAACTGAACATTTTTTTTATGTTTACGTCTAATTTACGAATTACAAAATATTCTTAAAGTGACCGCCATTGACTTCAATACACTTTTTTATGCTCTCGTAAAAATTCTGTCTAACTTTGAATAGAGTTCTTTGTTGGTCTCTGATAGTGTTAACATATTCTTCAATTTTTACCACAGCTCTTCTTGAGAATGTATAACATCTTTATAAACCAAAGAATTAACATCTCCCCAGAAATAAAAATCCAGTGGATTTGAATCAGGGCTACCCGCCAAGGCAATTCGCTGCAGCGACCAATGCAACAGGTTTGATATTCTTTTACTGGTCGAGAATGGAGCGCCATTATTAGTCTGACAGCACACTAGAAGATATTTAAAAAAAAATCAATTTCAACACCCTGTAGATCAAAAAGGAGCAACATAGCGGATAAGGCATGTTTGGCTTAATCGTTCTATTTTGAAGTTATGCTCTCTTCCATTATTAATGAGTTAATGATGATAATTAATTAATTATTAATGAGTTAATAATGATTTAATATTAAATTTGTTTAGAAATATATTTTATGAAATGCATTTTACAATTTCCTTACACACATATATCTAAAATTAGCCTAATAGACTTTTAATATTAAGAATTTCATACAACCTTTTACTAATTTGAACCCAGTACTTAATTCATTTTTGTGGAGTGTCCCTATTTCCTTCATGAACATGTCTCAAGTTACAGTTACAACAATAATAATTAAATTTACTTAAAAACGCCACAAATTCTCATGATCTGATTCTAATGATGAAAAATTATTAACAAATGCGTCATTAGAACAGCCCACCAAAATATTCCTTAATAAGCGAGCGGTTCATTCCTAAAAAGATGCTTCTAAATGAAGGTAACCGACTAAATTTTTAAAACAAAATCCTACAGCATGAAACTTTTTATTTTATAAAGTGTATTTTTCTGATAATTTACATATTTTTTTTATATTTTTCGGCGTGTTCTGTCAATTAAATTGTAAATATCTCGGAAACGAAGCATTTTTAGAATTTTTATCAAAGAACAAAAAGTGTTTGTTTTGGTCCATTTTATAATAAAAACTATTTTCAAAGTTATTCGGCGAGTAATTTTTTTTTACAACTTTTTTGTATATAATATTGACTCACTGACTGATAATAATTGACTGACCACGCCGAAAAATATAAAAAAATATATAAATTATCAGAAAAATATAGTTTGTAAAATAAAAAAGTTTCATGCTTTAGGTTTTTGTTTTAAAAATTTAGTCGGTTCATGCCTTTTTTTTAGGAGTGAACCGCTCGCCTATAAGCTAGGTACCTAAACAAATTATTTTGGTCTACTAGTATATACCCATATATTTTTGCAGGTACGTCGGAGCCGCTGGAGTGACATCATTATCAAATTAAAAGGAAGTTTAGACAAAAATGCTACACCTATTTGTGACTTGGCAAATATTCGTGCAACCCTTAATGACCCACTGGCTATACATTATGGTATTTTAATGGCTATAAGTATTATAAATGCGGATTTTACTGCGTCTTGATTATAGACTGGGGCTGAAGTCCGTTTAACTAGACAATGCTGCAATTCTACCTAACAAACATGTATAAGAACAGAAAGACTTAAAATAATAGATAGGTACATCTTAAGCTGAAAGTACATGGCAGTTTGTTTTCAGCGACATATTATTTTTTTAGCTTTAGTTGGATTAAAATATTAAATCAATTATTGTCTTTCATTTTCCTATATTCCAATTTGAAAAGTTCAATCTTCATATAAAGATTAATAGTCCAATAAAATGGGCCTTTGAATCGCAATTTTGCCAACTTGCCTGCATTTTTGATATAAGTTGGTTTGAGGTATATAATAACAGTAAGTGACAGCAATTTTTTTTCAACCCACGGCCAGGGTTGAAAAAATATAAAATAAAAGGGTTTTTCAAGATAATTTAAAAGGGGTAAGAGCTAGAAGAAAAAGTTTCTTATAAAAGTTGCAGAGCATAAAATTCTACATAAAAATGATCCGATGACTTTTCTATTCTCTTGCTATTAAAATTAACAGAGTTAGGGAAACTAGCAGTTAAGGGATGATTTCAGAAATTTAAAAAATCATAACGAACAGAAAAATTAATGAATATTATATATATTTTTTTCAATCTACTCTAAAAATTGTAAATTTTCTTTTCAGAGAAATATATGTATATGTTTTTAATTTTTAATAAAAAAGTTATAACAATTTCAATTTTTTAATCGGCAATTTTTATGATTTAACACTAAAACGATTTTATTCTGTTTTGATTATTTAAAATAATGAAAACGTGCTATCGAAATTTTGTTTTACGGCAAAGACAAAAAATCACATTCGCTTTGTGAAGTAGTTATAACTTTTTTCTTAAAAATTAAAAAATATATCTATTTCTCTGAAAAGATAGTTTACATTTTTTAGAGTAGATTTTTCTGCTTGTTATGATTTTTTAATTTCTGAAATCATCCCTTAACTTCTAGTTAATTTTAATAGCACATGAAAAAGCCAATGGACCATGTAGAATTTTGTGCACTACAACTTTTATAAGAAACTTTTAGCTCTTACCAGTTTTTAGTTATCTAGAACAACCTTATTTCACCTTTTTTCACTCCTGGCCGGGGGTTAAAAAAATTACTGTCACGTATTGTTATTAAATACCTCTAACTAACTTATTGTATAAAAAACTCAGGCAAGTTGACCAAAATTGCGATTTAAAGACCCATTTAATTGGACTATAATTCATTTTATAATTACTTGTTTGAAGAAGAATTGCATTATATGTATAAACAAAGACTAGATATTTTAGTGTTATTAATTAACTGAGTATTTCTGAAAACCGAAAAAGATTCTTTTTAATAAATGAAAAGGGGTTGATTTTATAAATTTAGTATTTATATCATACAGTGAAAGTGGATAGATAATAATGACACATAACATAGTTGACGTTTCGAAAACTTAAAATGTCAAATTTTTTTATTTTGTTTATCTACTTTTCATAGAGATAAACGGTATCATATAATATTTATATAGTTGTTACTTAAATTGCCCTTGAGGATATTAAATAAGCAACTATCAAATTATGAGGAATAATTTGTTTATCACCGTTTAACAAAATAAGATTTTATTTTTATTTTTTTCAGATATGTATACCAAATATTTTATATATACAGGGTGATTTCATTTTATATACAGAAACAGCAGGAATAAATTAGTAAAAAAAATTTTTACAAATTTTACTTTTTTCCTGGAGGATGCGGTATTCGAGATACGGTGTTAAAGTTTACAAAAAACAAAATATTTTCTGTCATATCTTCATAATGCGCTGATGGAATTGAATGAAATCTTTTACAACGTATTCACTTAATTAGACCTTTTATTGAATGTAATATTAACCTCTTAGTTTTAAAGAGTAGCCTGCTACTGAAGGTGCCGCCCCTTTTTCCCAAGATGCAACTGGCTGTTTTTTGTAGAAATAATGTTACAGTCAGGTACTGTTATGTTAAGTAAATAAATAATGTTTCTTGGTAAATATTTTTTTAGTAGCAGCCGTTTAGAAGATATTTGGGATTGTTTTCACGTTTTATTGATTTTTTTAAATAAATTAAGCCATTTATTTGATGAAATATCAACCTCGTAGGTTTAACCAGTGATGTGCTACTAAAATCCTTCTAATCAAACTATTTATAGAGGAACTTATCATGACATTATTTTCCCTGAGAAGATTCCAATTTTCCTCTATTCTTTGCCACAATTTGTCTCGTGTTCATAAGCCCAACAAAGACTGCAGCTTCAGGAATTAATAAACAAATCTAATTAAAATACTAAAACGAGATCATCGTAAAGCTTACTTACTGATACGCATATAAAAGAATCAATTTTTTCAGATGGATTTTAAACAAATATGAGTATGTGGGCTTTTGCGCTTTAAGGTCGATAAATAGGTTACCTTCTAACCGGCTGCTACTATTAAAAAATACCAAGAAACATTTTTCATTCATTTAACGTACCTAATAGTACTTGAATATAATATTATTTCTACAAAAAACCGCCTAGCGAATTTCTTCTTGGGAAAATGGGACGGCACCTTCAGTAGCACGCCACTGGTTAAAGGCAAGAGGTTAATATTCGCGAATGCAGCTAAGAGCTTGCCCTCTGGCGGTGACAAGTGATACTAGCGAAACAAGGTAAACATTTCTTGTATGTGTGACATTTCGTTTTGTATTTTATTTAAAACTGTTTAGTGTTCGTTTTTTGAACACTTTAATTTTAAGAAAATAGTGTGAGGAAAACTTCAGCAATTATGGATAGAAAGAAGAAATTGTCAAACTATTATTGTTCAGTTCAAGGTTGCTCTTCATGGTCCAAGAAAAATCCAGAATTAAGTTTTCATCAAACCATTGAAGAAATTTTCAAAATATTAGGTATTGCCGATAGATAATACTCCCTGAATTTCATGAGGGTTGTTAGTAAGTAAGGGCACTAGTTTGCAGACACAATATAAATTTCTAAATTTAAATTAACTTTGCCTAATTTTCCCATACAATACCACATGATTAGCGTTAAAAACTGATTCTGATTCTGATATACGAGAGTTTTCGTTGGCATTTAAATAGGAAATGTAGGTATTCCACAACGGATAACTTCTAACCGCAGTTTGATAACAAAATTACTAATAATAATGACAAATAAGACAAGCGTTGATCAAATGAATGTGTAAACACGAACGGCAATGTCAAAATTACCTTGTCTCGGAGCTTACTGCTTTCGCCGCTTGGTGCGCTTGCATCTTAAAAATTATCGCGGATTACATTCAATAATGGATCTAATTAAGTGAATACGCTGTAGTAAATGTTATTAAATTTCGCCAGCGCATTATGAAGATATGACAGAAAATACATTTTTTTTTTTGTAAAGTTTAACACTCTATATCTCGAATATTGCGTCCACCAGGAAAAAAGTTTATAGAGCAAATTTAAAGTGAAATCACCCTGTATATCAAATGTTCTCTTTCTAATTTAATCCCGGTGTTGTCCGATTTTAATATGTTCAAAGCTTCGTCGTACATTTCATAGCATATTAGTAATTTGAATTAAACCTAGTATCAGTTCCCTTTAATATTTTAGATAAACTTTGAATGTTTTTACTGTATACATAACATGCATTGTTGTAAGATAATTTTTTCTGTTTTCAGAATTTTTTTTCAGCAAGTCTTTCTAATATTGATTATGTAATAACATATTTTTTTTTATGAATTTTGTCTCTTTTTTGAAAATTTGATCTTTCGATTATGACTATTATTGTGATTATGGTGTTGCAACTTCATTTTTTCCTTTTTCCTTTTAGTTTTATATATTTGCATAATGTAAGAACAGACAGCTTTAGCGAATATTTCAAGACTTCAGAAATATTCGGCCCTGCAACTGTAGAGTCGGAATAACAAATACGCGTAAAATTAATTATCGATTAGTAATCGATCTGACTCTATTCGCAAATAACTACATCTCTAAAGATTTTAGATGATATATAAAGGAAAACAGCTGTTTTACCAATATTTATACAAACATTATCAAATATGATAAGAAGTCGATTAGTAAAACATTGTGAAGGCAGCATTTCTTTATCTAAGTACATGTATCTAAGGAAGAAAAAAAATGAAAACCTACCTATTTTACATCACCTTAGCCTATAGACGTTAATAAATGTTTGACGAAATATAAAAATTTCGCAATATACTTGTTAATAATCCAGAATATTACTCCAGAGTCTTATGAGAACTTCCTGGTAAATATAGTTATAATTCTTAATAAATTCCAGAAGTACAATTGCATAATTATTTTTCGCAATTTGTTTACAATTTTTAAACAATAACGGAGCTGGAATTACCGATTTATAATAAGTTTCCAAATAAATGTGTTAAGCAATATTTCAACAGGTATGCGGCGTATAGCTACACTAAGACACCAAAATCTCATCTTCAAGAACTAAGTACCCCCACCTACAATAAGTAGGTTACCTCAGTATAGATCTACTACAGGTACAGTTATCTGACATGGAGGGGGTGTTCTGGTCCCACAGCTCATGGTAGGGTTCCTGATGACCAGTTTTACGTCTTCAGTCGACTGGTGCACGTACCCGTGTACGGCAAAAATTTCCAAAATTTTCGAAAATAACCACCACCTGAAAGTTTGTACTATTTAGCTTGACCCCATTTTTGGACTTGTGTAAAAACTGCATGGTTTTATACTGACTCATAGGTGTGTGCCATCCGACTAAGGACCAACAAGCTTCAAGGGGTTGTTACCACCTGCCTGCAAGAAATTTCCAGTTTTTGTTCAGTTCTTGTGACACGGAGATCAAGGAAGTGACTTGTACATGTAGTGATTAGAGAATGACATAAAATGGAATTAATAACAACCTGAATTATATCGTGACACCGTAACATACTTACAAAGTGGTCGAAAATTTTTGTGTTGATCGTCCGAAGGCAGTGATGTATTTTAAAAAGAAAACTAGAATCCTAAACAAACCGAAACGGTGATGATGTGATTTTTCAAACTATAAGCTAACCACAGTGCCCTAATTGGATTCTAAATTAAAAAATTGTTTTCGTTCGGTTTAAAATTTCTCCGCTGTTGTTACGAATACAAATTTGGAACAAAGTAAAGTGACACTCGTTTTAAAAACAATAGACTATACCGGATGTGCATAGTGTAAAATTGCGGATAGTACAGCATCAGTGACCCATATTTTTTATTATTTGGAATTAATAATAGACTCGGTAAGTATACTAGCCGCTTTCTGTTGTGTCTCCGTTCATTACAATGTAAAAAGAGCAATGAATTTCCTTGACAATGGGTGAAGGACGACTACCTATCATTTAATATTCACTTAAGCTATCTTCAAACAATTATCCACGATCCAAAAAAATAAAGCAACTAAACCACAATTAATCGAATAAAAGTAATTACAGTTTATTTCTATTTCTATGTAATTATTTACATTTTTAGGGGAAAATACTATTTTAAATTGTACCGTTCAATTCATTGAACAAGTTAACATTTTTAAATTACATAGTTATATAAATAAATGACATTTTTTTAGGTATTGGATTTAAATTCATAGTAAGTTGTGGTCAAAATTAGCATAATATTTTGACCATATATGAATGTTTCAGAATTACCGTTTTTTATTGATTCCCACACTTTGTGCTTTTGGTTAAATGAGTTGTAACTGTATCTTAAATTTGCTTAATCGATTTTACGAAATACAAACATTAGTCTACCACAAACTATTAATTAAATATTACACTAAAGCTATAGATATATAAAAGAACTGTCATATTTCACGAGTATAAAACTTCAAAATACATAAGCTTAAGCAGAATTACGTACTACCCCCTGTGATAAAGTTCTATTTAGATCTTTTTATTCAAAAGCGCATGCGCAAAATTCTCAAATACACATACATTTAATTAGACCCAATTTGGCGCAATGTTTTCAAGGTATTTCTTTTTATGTTTAATTTTTTCTCATATTGCATTGCCAAAAGGAAATTTGTATCATTTGTTAAATGCGTTTGTTTCGTATAAAAAATATGAATTAGGATAGGAATGATATATGATATTTTGTTTAAATTTTCTTTTAATTCCTTATTTCTGGAATGGTTCCAGAAACAAACACGTGTAAGAATGAAAGTTGTATTGATTTAAAAAAAGGTGAGCATATATCTGACAATTGAATGTAGCATTTCCCTGATATAAACGTAACTTATGTTTTTTTTTAAATGGGATATCCTGTATATCATTGAAAAAGCAGTGAAAAGAGTTTTTTAGAAATAAAATTATTTATGAACTTAACACTTAACAGTTTTCGATATATTACGTGTTTAGTATTAATATGTGCCATTCAGCAGTATACTGTGAAACATGGTATTTTTGTGCAAAAATAATAATTTCTCTGTAGATACAGGAAAAAAATTTTGTGAAATAAACCAATATTTTTTAATGAATACAGATTTTCTTTTCCAGTTCGCAATATTTGTTGAATATTGTTCTTTCGTTTTTTATTTTTTATACATTTTGTTGCTTCCCATTTGGTATTATTGTTAATGTTATAAAAATATGATTTGAAGGAAGATTTCTACAGATTTATAGTGCATAATCATGTCTTGTTTAAAAAAAATAAGCATTTTTTAAATTTTTTGTATTATTTAGTACAAATTAAATAAAGTGGAATTATGTCTATCTGAATTTTAAGTAAGTTGTCCATATATCATACCTTTCTGCTTATGCAAACATTTAATTTACTTCATTTTACTTGATAGATTGACTAATTTTTCTAATTATCAATATTATTCCAAGGGTAATACGTAAAACAATAATAAAATACACAATATCTCGAAAACCGTATATAACATATTTTTGACAAGCATTTTGGCGGTTTTTCCAATAATATAAGGTGTTTCTTAAAAGAAAACATGAGTTTGGCCTATATCTACATTCAATTGTCTTTGTCGTATGTGTATCAAATGATATTTAAAAATCCCCATAATTTTTATTATTAACTTTTTTTTGTATCTCGAACAATAACGGAGAAAAGGAAGGGGCGATTTTCGTTTGGCTACCCTGTACATGGTGTTGCGATATTTCACGGCCAAAATTGTTTAATTCTGACCAAAATTAAGAAAATAGCTGTTAAATAGTTTTTGAGATATTTAGTATTCAATTATCATTTTTTTTCAGTTATTTTCATTTTTACACGTTTCTTGATAGCAGATTGACTGAACTGTTGAATTCTCTGCAGGATTAGGACATTTTACCAGAAGTTACCTAAAAAGTTGAGGTTAAAAAATTAATGGATAAAACAGGGAAGAATGTCGTCGCAAAAAAATAATTCGAAACGACTAGATAATTTGTCATTTTAAAAAAGATTTGTAGACTATTCTGAACAGTAGTTCATACATTCTTTTGATCCTCGACATAATATACAGGGTGTTAAAAAAAGAGTGTAAAATATTTCAGGAGGTAATAGTATGAACCAAAATAAGCAGAAAAGTCTTAATAAACATGGGTCCGCAAAGTAACGGTTGCGGAGATATGGACCACTATTCGTTTTTCAAACATTTTATTTTATTAGGAATAAACCGACAAAGGAAGCTTTTAACAAACAAAAAACAAAGTTACAGAAGATGTTCAAAGTGCCCTCCGTCCATTTCCAAGCAGGCACGACATCTTCGTCTCAACGATATTCGAACTCTTTCGAAAACACCCTCCTTGGTTTGGATTTCTTGACACTTTTGATTAATCCGTAGCTGCAGCTCTTCCAGGCTATTTACAGGAGTACCATACACTAATGTCTTCAAATATCCCCAAACAAAGAAATCTAGAGGGTTCAGATCAGGCGATCTTGGAGGCCATAAAACAGGTCCGGCCCTTCCTACCCATCTATGTGGAAAAGTTTGGTGTAAATGCTCTCTAACGGCCATGGAAAAATGAGCTGGAGCACCATCATGCTGGAACCACATTTGTTGCCTCTGATTCAAAGGAATGTCTTCCAAAAACTCATACAGTGTGTTCTGCAGAAAGTTGAGGTAAGCAGCGCCTGTTAATCGGTTTGGTAAAACAACAGGACCTAGAAACCTGTCACCTACAATACCCATCCAAATGTTTAATGAAAAACGTGCCTGATGTCCAGATTCTATTAGAGCATGAGGATTTTCGTCGGCCCAAATATGCGTATTGTGAAAATTAAACACTCCATTTCTTGTGAACCCGGCCTCATCAGTAAAAAGAATGTTTGCAAGAAAACGAGGGTCTTCAGCATCATGACGTAGAAACCAGCGGCAAAAAACCAAACGTGCTTGATGATCATTTATTGGATTTAAGGCCTGTACTCGTTGCACATGGTATGGATAAAGCAGTTGCTCGTGAAGGATTCTCCAAACAAGAGGACCACTAATTCCTACCTCGGCTGATATTCTCCGCACACTCGTACCTGGATTCTGCTCTACCAGTGCTAGAATTTCTTCTTCTGCTCTAGGAGTGGATACCGACCTTGGTCTTCCGGATAAATGGCACTGTTTGCTCAAGGAACCGGTATCACGCAATCTTTGGTGAATTCTTCCAAACATGCGTTGTGAAGGAATCTGGCGATTTGGATAAGCGTCAACATAAAGACGTCGCGCTTCGGTGGCGTTCCCATTAGCACGACCATACATGAAATGCATGTCTGTTAATTCTGCGTTAGAGTAACCAGCCATAGCGAAAGAAAACTTGTGCACTGAGAACAACTGTCAAATACGTACTGTTTATTTCACTAAACATCAACCAACTATTATAAGAAAATACACAACGTTTTTGCAAAATAAAAAAAGGGGCTAAAAAACATAAAACATTCCATATCTCCGCAACCGTTACTTTGCGGACCCATGTTTATTGAGACTTTTCTGCTTATTTTGGTTCATACTATTACCTCCTTAAATATTTTACACTCTTTTTTTTAACACCTTGTAGAATGTAATGAATTTGAGTGGAACATGAACGCGAATAGAATAACTAGAGTACCTAATAATAAAAAAAATTTCACGCCATATCTCAAAAATGGACCTATGTTTAAAGAATCATCTGTACTTTCAAAATAGATTTAAGAAAACGACTTATGTAAAGAAATTAATTGTTTGTTTTGCCTATGCTACTTATATGAATAGTATTAAATTGGGTGGATATTTCTTTGCTTTGCAATACATTGCACAATAACGATTGACTTTTCTAGATAAACAGAGATATTCTTAAGAAATTTCTTAATATCACATATAGAAAGATCATTCTTATTGGAAATCAAAAGAATTCAATTAATTTTTAAATTACAAAATCGAAAATGACGTCATAAAATTTCGTTTTCCGTTACACTGTTTTAAGTATTTTACAATATGTTAGTAAGTATTCATTAAAACTGCTTGCTTAATGATATGCATGCATTTTTATACCAGTCAGAAATAAATGTAATTGTTTTGCATTTTCTTATTTGATATTTTGAAACTCTACCAAAGAAACAAACATCGGTACATTAAGTATATAAATTTCCATTTGTATAGCAGAGTAAATTAAGATCATATGAAAGATATGATATTTTGCTGTCAGCATCTAATGTAAATAAGATTTGACCAAATGGGAAAATAATAAGTCATTATATATTAACCCGTAACCTACTCTTTTGATATTTGAATGCATTAAATTATAAATATGCAATCCACTCTAAGTGGTAATTGATGTTAATGCATCCAATACGTTTTTTGTGTCACTCCGCAATCAGTAAGTGCCATCGTATGCGTTTCTCATTATGTTATACAACTTATAGTGAAGAACTATAAAATAAATAAAATACTTGCGACAAAGCGTCTTGCTGCTGTATACATTTTGCATTAAAGAAATATATGTTTGAAACATGTATATATGTAAAGGATTGTAAACTTTCGTTTTTCCAAAAATACTGTTAGGTTGGAATATCTCTAAAGCCAGTGATTTTTAGAAAATATATTGTATTGCAAAAATGCAGAATTTAATGGTTTTACAGGACTATTTTCCAAAGATCTTTCTTTTGAAAAATTTATTTGGTTTTCATCAGCACCATCTATACTGATACACAGAGAAATTTTGTTTGCATTCAGAATTTATATAAATTATATAATACTTTTTTATAGATCTGTTAGTTTGAGATATATTGGCCTGAGAGTTTTAAATAGTACACCCTGTAGATGCATTGATGTAGTGAACATAATATTTCTACATTACTGTTATGCAGGTAATTTAAAGATACAGAATTTATAATACGTAGAACATACAGATCCTTCATAAATGTTTACAAGCCACGTGACCGCTGAGCTTAGGCAACCCAACATTGCACGATCGGTACTAGTAACAAAAATTCCCTAGATTTGGCGTCACCAACATTAATGAGACGCTTACAATGACCAATGACAAACCGTTACGTCTACGCTCGAGATAATGCGATCTGTGATTGGTTGAATAGCATCTCGAGAAAAATTACACCAATCACAGCCGGTCAAACAGAACGTTGTGTTTTAAAGTAACCTTGATCTTACTATTTTAATAATTTTTAATTTTACCGATATTTAATTGCTAACATGAAGGAAATTCATTTACTTTTCCTAACAAAATTACTAGTCACGTGACTTCTAATGACGGCTCTGAACAACTAAATCCTAAAATATAAAAAAATATTGAAATTTGGTTGATGTCACATTATAATAGTTGAATTTACTTTTGTCATTATTGTTGAATGTTAAAAATAATAGAGATATTAAAAAAAATATTTTATTATAGTGTTGCTAGTTTGACGTTTTATAATATTTTTAGAAATCTTTGAAAATATATTAATTCGATTATCGAAAAATATAGAAAAATATACTTTTTTAATAAATCGAACTACTATTTTATGCATAATACTGATTAATCTATTAAAGTAAAAATAATGAATATATCTCTTTTGCAAAATAGTAGATCAGAATATAATAATGTAAATTGTATAAAGTAAATGCAAATTGGGATTGACATATTTTAGAAAATTTTAAAGATAGCCAAAGGCGAAGAGAGTTGACAATAACTGTTCCCAGCAAAAGTTTTCTGTAAATATTACCGATTCTTATAGCAGTTTGAAACATTTAAAGAAAATAACAAATTTTTTGACCTAAAATTAAAAATTGTTTTAGACAGCAAACTTTTTTTGAAAAACTTGTGTACATACCTATGTGTTGCAAGATATATTTTCCGGATATTTTAATTTGTAATACACAGTCGTAAGGTTTTCTTCTATAAGTATTACACCTAAAAATATCAGAAAAATATTTCTTGCAACAAATGAGTGGGTACACAAATTTACACAATGACAATAAATTCACGAAAAAATTATAAGCATTGTTCTTGATATAAATCATTAAGCGTGATTTTAATTGGTGCTCTTGGTCTTAAACTTGTTGTAAACTTTTCAACTTGCCATTAATGCTATTTTGCCATTGACGGATCATGTTTATAACAGTACACATACTATTTTGGGTTAATTTTGAAATTATTTTCAATCTCATTTTTGTTCTCGTTCAATAAATTCAATAACTTTAATGTGGGCATTATTTTATTAATCCCTTCCTAACACTGTTATAAAATTACGATGATCTAATAATGTTGACCATTTACTAATAATATATATTTTTTAAAGCTAAATAACAGTTTATGATGATGATTTATGGGACCAACAGAAAAATTTTTGTTTAATTAACTTAAACATTATACTGTTTTTTTTTGTGAAAACGTCCAATTTCAAGATATGTTTTAATAGAATTTCCTGCTTTGCTACATAATTCAAACTCTATGACCAGTTACGTTTTTCAATTAATAAATTCTTACGTAGGTGCTTATGTTAAATTTTATGAAATGATAGACACAAATTAACCTCACACGTTACATTGAGTTGAAAAGAACGCATTCAACGTCTCTAAATATTATATTCAATGAATGTATACAGGTCTTACTAGTCGAATCTTTCAGGTATAGGTACACAAAATACATATTACGAAGTACCTGGTCTATTAAAATTTTGGTTTAACCATTCTTCATTGAGAATTTCTTATCAACACTAGTATAAGTTTATTAAACAGGGTTCAGTGAGCTTTAATGTGTTTACATGTAGAAGTGATAATAGAGGAAGACACTGTCTTAGACAAAAGGCATTCTTAATACGGTGAGCTAACAGTCATGAAGTTATTTAAAGTAAAATAAGGCGTTTAACTCAGTTTTTATGAGTACAGAAAATATATTTGCCTTTAAGGCAAAGAAATAAAAAATATTGAAGTTTTATTGAAAAAATGTTTGCCTAACTTGTAACTAATAATATAGAATTTTTTTAATTTTAAAGTACTAGCACATTTGTTATCGTTTATTGTAGTGTAAGAAAAATAAAATGGGTGTTCAGAAATGTTTTTTCTATGAACCTATGAAGTTTTTCTTAATTTCACCATTTTATTATAAATATAAAAATGTTTGCCATAATCTAAGACAGGAATAAAACTGTATTTTTTCATTCAATGATATTTGTATAAAAAATGACACATTGTAGCTCTTATATTTTTTTAGCTTTTTATTCTCATTTTGACATTTGATGCATTTGAACTACAATAACTAAAATAAAAGACCACTTGACGGTTTGAATACTTATATGTTCATTTGAACTTGCGAACTAAATTGCCCAATTAGTAACAACATAACTGTGTTGTCTTAATTTAATGATATTTATATCTGTATTCTTTCCGTTATGATATACCTATGACTTGTTAAATGTTATAACTTAACGTTACTCTATATGTATAATTCCTTTTTTTCTGAAACTTAAAATTAAGGATACAGTAGAATTCTGAATATCTGTTGACATAATGACGAACTGTTTTTTTTTATTTAACAGAAATCTGAAGCTAATATTAATTTCTGCTACAAATGTCAAATAATAGTATTAAATGAATACAAATACGAAGAACTCTTGCAGTAACTTTGAACTGCTCCGAGTGTTGTCAAGAATTTATAGGCGAATGCATAAAATATGTAAAAATTTAAATCGTAGGTAGACGAGACGCACT
The DNA here is from genome assembly GCF_000390285.2 of Anoplophora glabripennis. Classification (NCBI taxonomy): domain Eukaryota; kingdom Metazoa; phylum Arthropoda; class Insecta; order Coleoptera; family Cerambycidae; genus Anoplophora; species Anoplophora glabripennis. The sequence goes on along the minus strand of NW_019416580.1, from coordinate 210,845 downwards.
ATAAATTCTCATTTTTACACCAAAGGACATTTATATAAAATTATTATCATTTCAATATTCGAAATTGGTATTGACAGAAAATACATAAAGTTATTATTGTGATATAAATAAAACATAAATTGTACTTGTACACTCACCAAAGATTTTTGTTGATACTAATAATTTTAATGTCTATTATAAATCATACGTTACATTATAACTCCCTCTAATACAAATTTTCAAATTATTTTTCACTATTACTTATTAGATATCTATTTAAATATTCAATAAATAGATTTCGCGATTTATGTTGCTGGAAACGTAACATTCATATAAAAATATAGGATGTAAATAATACATTTAGCTAAGTTTTAATAGTAGATTCCGCGTAAGTGTAAAAAAAAATTTGAGAAAAAATTTCGAAAGGTCTAAAACTGCTGAAGAAATTCAGATTATTTGAACCTATAAATTAAAACTTAATTTTCTGGAAAAAGAAGAATAGGTTGATACATATTATTCTTGTCAATTTGGATCTGCCATAGAAATTTGGCGAAAAAATATAATCTGATGAGAAAATGTTTTTCATTTATTTGAATTCAATTGTTTCAAAATATATGTAGCTTTTTCTGCAATTTCTTTTTACTAAAATTTACGAAGACATTTCCGTTTTTTTCTATATGTGAAGTTGAACGGAAAACATAATTATTTTTTGATATACTTTAATAAACGTCTAAAGTTGAACAAAATAAAATTTACACAAATATTTTATTTCTTATTCTTTATGAGATATAATTGCAATTATGAACCAAAATTATTAGGCGAGCGGTTCACCCCTAAAAAAAAGGCATGAACCGACTAAATTTTTAAACCAAAAACCTACATCATGAAACTTTTTTTATTTTATAGTGTATTTTTCTGATAATTTACATATTTTTTTATATTTTTCGGCGTGGTCAGTCAATACAGTTATAAACAAAAAAGTTGTAAAAAAAAATTACTCGTCAAATGACTGAAAACAGATTTTAATTGTAAAGTGGACCAAAATAAATACTCTTCGTTCTTTGACAAAAATTCTAAAAATGCTTCGTTTCCGAGATATTTAACAATTTAATGTGAAAAAAGTGCCGAAATCGACAAACTTTCGGAACTTTTTTCTCAAAAACTACTGAACAGATTTTAATCCTAAAAAGCATAATAATCGGCAGATTTTCTACTTTAAGACATATTTTTTTGGTATGAGTAAATCATTTTATTGAAGTTCTAAAGCGAGTAAAAAAAAGTCTTTTAAAGAAAATTATGATCACTTCAAATTTAAATTTCCTTTTTACAATATCTTGGATTAAATTATATTTACAATAAACATTATTATGATTTTTTTAATCGATATATGTTAACAGTACAAATGTTCAAAAGATCATTTTGTTTGGTTTTGTAGCCGGAGTAAGGTTTTTGCAAGTAATTAGTCAAATTTAAATATTCGATTTTTGGTTTTATAAATGGCTAAAATTGACTTGAAAGTTATACCAAAACTAAACTAAATAAGCTTTTTAAATCGTAAAATTAACCTAATAATAATAATTGACCTAGTGGTCTCGAAAAATAAAAAAGTTATTGAATAATTTATTGTATAGGATAATTATTTTATTTTTATTTTACAAAACTATTAAGAGCAATAAAAGTATATTAATTTCTTTTTTATTTAATTTTTAAATAATAAGTTTTTCGTTATTTTCGACAAATTCTTGAGTTGAAATAAGCGTTTCATCATCAATTTCGGATGCAACATTCTGACATTCATCTGAGCACGCACAGACTGCACGGCATTCCAGGTTCGATGACAAACATTACAATTTTTCGTAGAACATTTTCCACTACATGAACAAACATATTTTTGAAGTATATCTAACGCAGTTTCTCCTTCGAAATAATTAAAATCCAAACAACCATTTTCGATTTTCCATCCATTGACGTACACCAAAAAAATATATCTTAAAGTAGAAGATCTGCCGATTATAATGCTTTTTTAGAATTAAACTCTGTTCAGTAGTTTTTGAGATAAAAATTACGAAAGTTTGTGGATTTCGTCACTTTTTTCACATTAAATTGTAAATATCTCTGAAACCGAAGTATTTTTCGAATTTTTGTCAAAGAACAAAAAGTGTTTATTTTGGTCCATTTTACAATTAAAAACTGTTTTCAAAGCCAGTCGGCCAGTAATTTTTTTTACAACTTTTTTGTTTATAACTATTGACTGACCACGCCGAAAAATATAAAAAAAATATATAAATTACCAGAAAAATACACTTTATAAAATAAAAAAGTTTCATGCTGTAGGTTGTTGTTTTAAAAATTTAGTCGGTTACCTTTATTTAGAAGCATCTTTTTAGGGGTGAACCACTCGCATATATTCAGAGGAGGGTAAAACTCTGGAATCCAGTTAAATTTTATCCCATCTTTCTTGGTGTCATATTTTTTCATGTATTTAAGATTAAAATATTAAATTCTTTTACATAAAATAGTTCTGCGTTTTTATTTAAATTTAATAATTTTTGAGTACGCTTTGTTAGCTATTTGAAGTTTATATAAGGAAAATGTAACTACAATAATATCTTTTTTATGTAAAAAAAGTTCTTGGCTTAAGTGAAAAAAAGTTGTTTTATCCTGAAAGATTTTGGTTCATACTTGTCAATAATTTACAAAGGATAAAAAATGAAATACCTACCTTTCTTTATAATCTAGCACACCCTGTATAACTACAAAGCAATTTATAAAACATTCCATTACATTTTGTACAGTCCACATATATATTTTAATTCCAAGCCTTTACTCCTGATTTTGAATATTTATTTATTGAATAAAAATATATTAACATACATGTTATAAAATGAAACAAACAATGTGCAAAAATATATAATACTTTTATAAGAAAAGTAGACGTTGAAAACATCTATGTGGGCAGAGTGGACTAGATTCTTCAGAAAAATTGAACAGCGGAAACTGATTTTTTAAGAGGCATTTTCATTTATTAGTTTTTTTCTGTAAAGGCCAGTCAATTTTTGTCCGAAAAATTTAAATTTTTATATAGATGTTTATCAATGACTTAGTATCCAGTGGTATTTGTTATATTTTTCTGTGATTATTAACTTACCTATTATTCCTGAGTACGGCTCTGTGCCTATCTGGTTCTATTAGTTTTAAAATTATTTACATGCATATTGCGAATCACATGGTCAGTGAAGTTAAAGTATTTCTTAAATTATTTAAAACTATCTAGTCCTCGTAAGAACCTGTATACAAAGACATAAAATACAAGACCAGAATTCGAGTTAAGTAAAGTATGCGTCGTTGGCAAAGTAGGTCAATGGACTACTTACCTCTCCCCCTTAGCTGGCTCCGGGTCCCCCCTTGCCCCCCTGATCTCTCGCGCAGACACCAACCAACTCTTCCGGTTGAGGTACCATCATGGCAGCGGCGCGTTCAAACAAATATCGTGGAATCTGAGAAACCGTTTTGCATGGGTTTTCTCAAAGAAACACTCTCACTTTGGATTTTCAGAAAAAAACACCCGTTTCGAAGTATTTGCACGCCTAATGCAGAGAAGCAATTATAACGGAATAGAGATGGCACTCTGTGTTTGAATGGATGCCGTTGGTGTTCGTCACTACTTCAATCCGTTTGCGCGCCGAACTTTATACAATGTAGTCATCTAGGTGTATCTCAATAAGGAAAACTTACAATTAGTCAAAGGACAAAACAAGCAATTTTGACAAAAAGGGAAGGTCGTATAGGTAAATTATCTGGTTGTTCTTTTTTGAGATAAGGATAAGATATCTACAATTCAAGAGTTTGGCGTTAGAACCACTTACATTCATTTTTAAAATCTGCAGAAATATTGAAAAAAATATTTAGTTTCTAAATTAATTATTAAAGTATCGCCTGGGTTTCTTCTTATTTTGATTCCATTTTAATTATGTAAATATACAATAAATATAAAAGAGATTTCATCTTTAGCGCGCAAAACTTAAAAAAACTTCTCTGATTCTGTGCCAAATTGTTTACTGCTCAATATAACAAACAAAGTTTTCTTAGATTACAATTTACTTAAAAAAAAACTAAATAATGAAAACCTTTAAGAACGATTATGATTTATTTTACTCTATTTTCTCATTTATTATTATTATTATTA